>NC_060894.1:22565000-22595000 GCF_014805685.1 Silurus meridionalis | reverse complement strand
TGTGATATCTAATCACCTCTTTACCTTCTAGGAGGTTTTAATCGAGCTTCTTAACAAGGTGTTGTTGTTGTAGATGTATCTGTAAGTGTGTATCTGTAGATGTGTGCCTGTAGATGTGTATCACAGTTATCTCAGTATACAGTGGATTTGAACCAATAACCTTCCAATCAGAAGTCCAAGATCCTACGAACTGAGCTTCCTCCTCCCCTCACAGTTCCCTCTATCAGTAATGACGTGTCGGTTTAGCCGCCTTTTTTTTTTGTGAAATGGAAAATGTCTCTCTTCAGGTCGGCTGTGGGATTTTCCAGGACAACAGAAGGAAACAGCAAGGCCCCCCCCAATCAGGATCTGAGGCTTCTGATTAGTTCCATGGTGAGAAATTTACACTGATATGAAGTTTATAGTATGTGTAAAGAATTAAGAATAATAAAGAGATGCAGGAGAAAAGAAGGCTGTGAGGTTATACCCTGTGAGAAAGAAAGAAGGTTCTGTTTTTAATGTGGCCAAAAAACTTTATATCTCCAGCATATTTACAGGGAAGTGAAAACTTTTTTTCCTTGGGTGACTGTAGAGGGGCAGCGAGGATCGCCACTTGTGGATCTCCAAGTGTGGATCTCCAAGTAAGAGAGCGACAACGGTTCTATGTGGAACCCGTATAAAACTGTTTGAATGTTTTACACTATCTACATACAATTCTAAATGAAGTTCAGCACACAGGACCAAACTGAACTAATGTTTGACTGTTTTATTGGTTTTGCCGATTAATCAGCATTGATGATTGATCGCTGGAACTATCAGTTATCAGCAAATATGATAGCGGCCTCTAGAGGCGAGTCACTGACACCACGTGCTGTTTGTGTACTAGATAGAGAGCGCTATTTAATATGTATTATTTTTAGTGCATAAATTAAGTATACTTATTAATGAATATATTTACTGTGTGTGTGTGTGTGTGTGTGTGTGTGTGTGTGTGTGTGTGTGTGTGTGTGATCTCAACAGAAGATCTTAACAGAATGCTGGTGACTGGAGAGGCCACTAAGGGTCTGCTAACGCATTACTCAGAACCCAAGCTGTCAACATACAGCAATACAGTACAACACAGAACATAATTCAACTCCACACACACACACACACACACACACACACACACACACACACACACACAGAGTAGAGGTGTGTATCCAAGAACGGACATGAACTCTTTCTTTTCACCAGCAGATGATAAACTTTCATTAATCAGCAGAGCAATGCGAGATTTATTTCAGAAACACAGAAGTCTCTTTCTTCTTCTTCTTCTCGTTCTTCTTCTCCTCCTTCCTCGCCTTCTTTTTCTTCTCTTCTCCTTCGTCTTCCTTTTCTTCTCCTCCTTCATCTCTTCTTCTTTTTCTTCTCTTCCTCTTCTACTACATTTCCTTCATCCATGTCCTCTTTTTTCCTTCTTCTTCTCTCTATCTTTTTCTTCTCATCATCATCTTCTTCCTCATACCTAAATCCAACACCCTGACATCCATTTATACACTCTGGATCTCAGGAAAGTAAAAAAAAACCTTACCATTGAAATTAATCTTTTTTTCCAAATGTCACCCACAGAAGAATCGAATGTGACTAAACCCCCACAGAAGAACGTGAAAGAGAACCAGGTCGCTTCAAGCCTCTGTTTTCATCAGAATTAAAAACACAACCAGAGTATTAATGACTTATAATTCAGTGTAAATGTCACACAGATACATTTCTGTATGTGTAAAGAGACGTCCTGCAGAACCCTGAGACACAAACCCACACCATCGAGTGGAGACATGAATGCAGAAGTGCACTCACTGAGCTATTCGTCCCTTTAAAGGGAACAAGGGAACATTCCAGACTGATTGCTCAGAGGAGAATGCAGAACTGCATACCGCTGCGTACTGGAGAGGACCTGACAGAGACCAGGCACCCAGAGACCCAGAGACTTCTGTTTATTCATTAATGGAAAGTTTGACATATGTGTGTCTGAGAACAAAAGAGACAGAAAGTACAAAAAATACGTCCTTGTTCTTGTCTCCAGGTTCACAATGTCTTCACACCCTCACACTCTAGTGGTGTTTCCTGTTTAACAACACACTGATTTCTGAACACACACAGCAGCCCGAATCACACACCATTAAGACTAGCATTAGGAGCTGAGTGAGGGACACTGAGACACAGGGACACTGAGACACCCTGATGCAAAGACAAAACAGAGAGACACAGGAACCCAGAGACACTGAGACACAGGAATGCAGACACATTGTGACACAGGGACATATAGATACTGAGACAAGGACAAAGAGACACCAAGATGCAGAGACACAGAAAACAGTGATGACAGAGACAGAAAAAACCTGCATTCTCAGAAATGGATTGTGATGGTGATCTCGAGATCTCAGATGTATCTGCTCGGATATGAAGTCACGTGCCACAATCAGCTCTGTGGAAAAAACTGACGCGATCTGAGCAGCCAATCACGGCTCGATACACACTGTTGCATGTTAGCAATGTTAACAACGTTAACACACTTCATACACACACACAAACACACCTGAGGTGGGAAGAATCTTCTGATGAAATCCGTTAGTAAAGCCTTTCATCTCCAACTACCATCCATCTGTCTCTCATCTAACCTCAACCTGTGTGTGTTTGTAAAGATAAAGACTGGAGATGAACTGATAAGAAAACACACACACACACACACACACACACACACACACACACACACACACACACACACACACACAGTATCTACAGACTTTCCTCTCACACACATCCTGTCACCCTACTGTGGAAGACATTCCTTACATTCCTGAGGGAGACATGAGGAGACCCCTCGGAGAAAACACACATATACACATAGACCCACACATTCACACTGAGAGAGAGAGAGAGAGAGAGAGAGAGAGAGAGAGAGAGAGAGAGAGAGAGAGAAAGAGAGAGAGAGAGAGAGAGAGAGAGAGAGAGAGAGAGAGAGAGAGAGAGAGAGAGAGAGAGAGAGAGAGAGAGAGAGAGAGAGAGAGAGAGAGAGAGAGAGAGAGAGAGAGATAGAAGTCTCTCAATCGCACTCTTTAAAGCCTTATATGAGCAAACCTTTCTTATGCTCTTACACAGTCTCTTACACACCCTCACACACCCTCACACACACACACACACACACACACACACACACACACACACACACACACACACACACACACACACACACACACACACACACACTCACTCACTCACACAGGCACAGTGCAATACCTATCATTATGCTATTACTTTTGTCCTCAAATGTGTGATCAAGTTTGCAGAGAAAAAAAAGGCAAATAAAAAAAGAGTAAGAGCGCAAAAGAGAGAGAGAGAGAGAGAGAGAGAGAGAGAGAGAGAGAGAGAGAGAGAGAGAAAGAGAGAGAGATTTAATTTCTTATCATCTTATCATCCACCAGGAAGTTTGGTAGCTAAAATTTCAACAACAAATACGACCTCACACACACACACACACACACACACACACACACACACACACACACACACACACACACACACACACACCACACACGGTCTATGATCAACAAAACACAACTAAAAACAATGAAGGATGTTTAAGCATGAAAAGCTATCTACTAATCTTCTAACCATCCGTCCATCCACTTCTTTAAATTTACCACCATTTCTTTCAGTCCATCCATCCATCAGTCCATCCATGTGTACAAAACTCAATCCATACCTTCACCCATCCTATTTAAAACATGCAGAGTTTAATGTCCCTCATCAGAGATCAAATGATATCCCCTCCATCCTTTTACTCATCCATCCATCCAGCCATTCAGCCATCCATCCATCCATATATACAAACTGCAACCCATGCATACCCCATCCTAGTTCATAAAGTTTCCATCTATCCTACCATCCATCCATATGTACAAACCTCAATCCATGCCTACACCCTAAGTCTAGTTTAAAGTCCAGTTAAATCCCTGATCCATCCATCCATCCATCTATCCATCCAGCCATCCATCCATCTATATATATATATATGATCTTTTCTCTCAGCCTCACCTCCTACAAGCTGGATTCCTCCTGCCGCTCTCCCGATGGTACGTGATATGATGTCTGTCACGCAGCAGCCCATAAGTGCTGTGAGGGCCACGAGCAGCAGCAGTCCACAGCCGCTTCCCGTCACCACAGTACAGATCCTCCACTCCAGACTGGGGATGCTGAGGAACGAGGCGTAGCGTCCACAATGTTCTATCATGACTGTGCCTCCATGGATCTCGTCTCGCACCGGGTACGAGCAGCGCCGGAACGTCCCGAACGACACCGGCTTCCCCATCTGAGAGCCCAAGAGCCAGTAAGGCATAAAGAATCCCACACAGGAGGTGACGGCGCTCAGCAGAGACATCAGAGCCCACACTACACCAACACACGTCAGACTGGAGCCCATCTCACACACACCCCTGACTCGATCACGTGTGAAGGTTCTACACCAGCACCTTCCTGATCCACATGTTCTGTGAGGAGTTCTTTAGTGCTTAGGTTAGTAAAGCTGAAGGTCTGGTGTCCATCTTTCCAGCTTAGGCCTATAATGAGAAAGGAAATGAGTCACTTGTTACCTCTTAGTGTTTGGCAATGACTGGCAACACCATATCTCCTGCTCAGGAAATGATAAGTGGAATCAGGTGGGTTTGATCTGGGATCAATGAGTCTTCATGAAGAGGAACATTTAGAGGAACCAGACTCCTGCTCTGGTTGAAATTCATAGAACTCATCCTCTCCTGAATATAGAAATCATTACAGTATAAAGGTGTGAAGAAATAAACACAGTTTTGAGTGTGTTGTGAGTGTACTGTAATGTGCTGTGTGAGTGTGTTGTGAGTGTGTTGTGTGAGTGTGTTGTGAGTGTGCTGAGTGTTGTGAGTGTGTTGTGAGTGTTGTGTGTTGTGAGTGTGTTGTGAGTGTGTTGTGAGTGTGTTACGAGTGTGCTGTGTGTTACGAATGTGTTGTAAGCGTGTTGTGAGTGTGTTACGAGTGCGCTGTGTGTTGTGAGTGTGTATCCTGGGACACTGAGGTGTACATTATTCAGGTTTTACAAACTGAAGAAACAACCAGGTGTGTATGTGTGTGTGTGTGTGTGTGTGTGTGTGTGTGTGTGTGTGTGTGTGTGTGTGATTTTTCTCTTCTAAATGTGTAAGTTCTCCTAATCGTGTGTATTAGAATGTGATAGTGTTAACAATAATACAGATGGTATGAGTTGTTAATGTATCACACACACACACACACACACACACACACACGGTGGTTAAATATTCCCCATTGAATCTACTAGTGTAAATAAAAACTCTGAATCACACTCACACTTCACCCCTCTGGAATCTAGGGCACTAATATGTAACTGAACACACACACACACACACACACACACACACACACATGAGTCTTTTACAGCTTTTAGTATGTAGTTAATATAAAAACAACCAGAATCGATCACACTTGAGGAACGTGGAAGTGTTAAAGCGCTTACGAGTCCCGCAGAAGATCAAAGGCGCCGAAACAACTTTCATCCACAGAAAAAGATCTTCAGAAGCTTCACGCGCTGCTTTAAGTTTCCTCGACTGACAGAGCGAGCCGTCGCCACACACACACACACACACACACACGCTCTCATACACTCTCACACATACTCACACACACTAACACACACTCTCTAATACACACTCGTGCTCGCGCCGCCCCGGTGATCGAAGTGCGCTCGTGCGCTCATCCCCGGTAAACCCCGCCCACTTCCGATATTTTGTAACGAAAACAAAAACGCTGTGTGTGTGTGTGTGTGTGTGTGTGTGTGTGTGTGTGTGTGTGTGTGTGTGCTGCAGGAAAACACTGAACATGCTGCTGGGGTGAAGTGACGGAGTGATGAAGTGATGGCACGGGGAAGAAACACGGAGAGGAACCAGACTCAAAAGGGAACCCATCCTTATCTGTGTGTGTGTGTGTGTGTGTGTGTGTGTGTGTGTGTGTGTGTGTGATACAGTACACCTAATATGCATACACACACACACACCTACACACACACACACACACACACACACACACACACACACACACACACAGACACATGAAACACACCTACACACACATACGCATACGCATACACACACACACATACACACACACATGAAACACACCTACACACACATACGCATACACACACACACACACGCGCGCGCACACACACACACACACACACATACGCGCACACACACACACACATTTCCCTCAGGAGAGCAGTATGATCAGATCTTGGCCTGAATACGAGGAAGAGAAAACAGAGACAACAGGAGGGGACTTTTTTTTATCTTCTCCTCACTGGAGAGCAGCATGATGTCTAAACAGCCTTCAGATTGAGGTCAGGAGCTTCAGTTAATGTTCACACCAAACATCACAATGATCTCTGAGTGTAAATCGGTGAGTATTTCAGACTCCTGGCAACAGAATGGTGTGAAACACAAAAAAATCCGGTAAGCATCAGATCTTCACGTTGACAAACCCAGAGGAGAACATCAAGACTTGGAGGTACAAGGAGCTGACAGGAAGGACATGCTTACTCAGATAACTACTGTTTACGACCGTGGTGAGAAGAAACGTATCTATGAGGTGGAATGGCCACATCAGGTTTCCATCCTGTCAGATTAGATCTTTCATGAGGATCATCTGAACCGCCGGTGGAGACCAGAAACATTGATTTACATTTACATTAACAGCATTTGGAAGACGTCCCTGTCCAGAGCGGCTCACACATGAGGAGATGAGGGTTAAGGGCCTTGTTCAGACGCCCCTATTCCAGCAGACGTCTGTCACCTGCAGCCCACCAGTGTGCACTTATAGCACATAGAGGAGGAGTGGAACAGGAACCTGATTAAAGCTGTTGCTAGGCTAATCGTCTGGCTGCCTCACACGCAGACAGACATGGTGACGATTCTCCAGAACAGCAACGTTTCCCTCAGACGTGTCATTACTTCCCTAAGAAAAACTGAAATTACGCCGTTATTACACTGAGCATCAACCGCTAACGGAGCTGTGGGTTCTGAATGATTCAGACACAGAGAGAAGTGATGTAGTGATAAATGTGGAATGTGTGTGTGTGTGTGTGTGTGTGTGTGTGTGTTTTGGAGCCAGCTACTGTCTAAGACACTGTAATTATCCACACAGATCTCAGCCGAGTCGACGCTAACACACCGTCTCACACCCTCAGAGCTAAACGACAAAAAAGACGAGAGAGAGACAAAGATAAAGGGATACAGGAAAAAAAGACAAAGATGAAAGAGAGACATAATCTAAAGAAAGACAGACAGAGGCAGAAAGAAAAAATGAAGAGAGAGAAAGAAAGAGGCAGACGGAGAGAGACAGATGCAGAAAGAGAAATGGAGACAGGCAGGTAATAGAGAGAGATCAGGAGAAAAAAGACATATATATATGAGAAAGAGACAGATGATAAGAGAGACAAATGGATAGAGAGATGAAGAGAGAGATGGAGAGAAAAAAGAGATACAGAAAAAGACAAATGAAGCTACAGTTGGAATCACTGTTATTATTATGACACAGTCATCACATATTTCCTTTTTCCTGGCTGGTTTTCTCTCAGATCTCTGGACCTGCAGTCTGATGGGTTCGTGGGCCTCTGCCCTGCTCCGTGTCTGTAATCGATCCTGTGCTGGAAAACTTCTAATTCTCACCTGATAGCAGCCTTGAAGTTCAAATTAGACCAAAACTCTACCCGTCTGGAGTCTGAGAAACCTCCCGGCACCACAAGGAACATCACACACATGTAATAACCATCTGTGTGTCCTTCAGATGCAGGAAAATGATGTGATGAAGAGTGAGTGAGTGTTTTATTCCTCTTTCACCACAACAGTTTATTAACCATCAAAGTTCTTTTCTTCATTACAGAACAACATGGTAAACTTTTTATCCATTTATAGTTACACAAATACTGTTTTTAGTTTGGAGACCGATTAAATATGTTTTGGGTTGAAGGGACACTGAGTATTTTTTTTTTTTTTTTTTAACAAACTGATCCTTTAAAAAGCAGGAAGAAGATCAGAACCAAAACCCAAACGATCACCGAGAACAATAGGAGTGCAGTTATTAGAGCCATCTAGTGGTCAGGGATATGAGTTACAGCTAAACACCCAGATGTGAGATGATGTGTGTGAAATTGCGTCGTGTGTGTGTGTGTGTGTATGTGTGTGTGTGTGTTTAAATGCGTCGTGTGTGTATTTGTGTGTGTGTGTGTGTGTTATTATGCATGTCAGATACAGTCATGTGATTATGCTGGTGATGCCATAGAAACCTATTAAGGCAAAAAGCTAAAATACTTCTTTTTTTATGTTCTATCTATCTATCTATCTATCTATCTATCTATCTATCTATCTATCTATCTATCTATCTATCTATCTATCTATCTATATATCTATCCTGTACTGACCAATCCACTCCAGCAGAGGGCGATATTTAGCTAAAGGTAAAATATATTTATATTTAAATGGTTGCTGCTATAAATATATGCTGGCCTACAATTAGTTTAGTACAAAACTACCAGCTGTGACAAGGGAAAACATCTGTACAGTTAAGAATGATGGTACATGGAAACTACAAAACTACAAAGTAAACTGGAACTACTTTTAACCAAATAAGTTCAAAAGAACAGGCGGAGGAGATGTCACATCTGTCACATCTGTCACATCTGTCACATCTGTCACTTGACATTTTGTTCTGAATTTGTTTTGTATATCAGTACTATTTTTAAGACTGATTTTATTATCAAATTATGGCCCCAGAATCCATCCTGCAACCCAGGGCTCCTCACCTCACGTACATCAGTACCACCCTTGTGACAGAATGAATCTGCACAAATCTCACACAAAATCTTGGAGAACATCTTCCCAGAAGAGTGGAGGGTATTATAACAGAAACATGTAGAATAAATGTAGAATAAGATGTTCAGTTAGAAGCACATGGCATCTCATGGTCAGGTGTCCACAACGTTATGAAGTGACAGAATACTAGCAATCAGCTCGAATGAGTTCTCTGAGCGTTCTTAGGGTAAGTGTGCTCAGATGTTTCTTCAGTTTTTATCTTGGTTAGAGTTTAATGCAGAAATAAGTCGTAAAAAAGTGCACACACACATGCACACACACACACACACACACACACACACACACACACACACACACACACACACACACACACACACACACACACCGGTGTCTTCTGTCTGTCCTGTATCTCTGTAATCTTCACTTATAATCTTCAGCAATTCATCAAATCAGAAGAATTAATCATCATCATCATCTTCACACTCAGACCACCAGAGACGAGTTGGGCCAAGGGGAACATCACAGAGGGGCGCTTAAATTTTCACCCCAAAGAGATGAAATTGAACGGAAATGATCCAGACCCCAGGTGAGTCAGTGAACAGAATTAATGGCACCCTTTATGGAAATAAATAACATGCAGTAAATATTATTTTGCGATTAAACAAATGGTTTTGTTGCATAGTTTTATATTCACACTCGCAAAAAGTCACAAAGGGCTTTATTACAGTCATTTCATCTAAAAAAATTATTACAACTAATATTTGATGAAAGTTTCTTATGAAGAGATGAACAGAAGTTCAAGAAGCTTCTTGGTTGCAGATTTCTTATTTCCATTAAAGGCTTGTGACATAAAGTTCCGTCTCTTTTACACTGAATCACTTTGGAATATCTTCAAAAAGAAAAAAATGGCTGATGAATGGGTTTAATCTGTTTACTCCAATAATTTGCTCCAAAGGATTTTTTAGAGTTTATTTTTGATATGTGTTTTAAATAATTTTGCTTTATAATGTTCTAGACAATTGCGTATCATTTTGAAGCTGACTGTAGATTCGGCCACTGGAGCTTTTTCAGGTGCACTCTCAAAGGCTCTTCGGTTGTTCCTCTGGAGGAACCCTTAATGGTTCTATGTAGAACCATAAAACAGAAAGGGTTCTGAAGTCAAAAACAGTACAGGAGAAGACACTGAGGTCTCTCCCACTAAAGCCATGAGAGAACAAAAAACACCACAAGAGATGATGTGGATGAGAAAACAATCCAGGCATCTGTTTGTTTTTGGAAACAGCTTTTAATTATCCCAGGAACCCATGAAGAACCTTTTCCTCAAAGAGTGTAGTGAACAAGTAACAGCATTGAAATTATCTTCATCTTCACAAAATCAGCTCCAAAGTCATCTCTGGTATCTAACACTTTTCTACATGGGTATTGTACGTTTTTGTAATAAATATATAAATAAATGTTATTAAAATACGAGAGGGACAGAAGGAGACGTTCCACCTGGTGGAAGAACAGAAGTTGGACAGAGAGCCACGTCTCCACAGATGGCCGGCGATGACTCCCGTCTGACTCGAATATGAGCAACGTGGTGTTAATTAGCACAGATAACGTGTGAAACGCTTTTTTCCTCACAAAGCGCTCAAAAGTCACTGAAGTCTGGCAGCTTTGGAGAAAATACGTCTCGATTTATATCTGAATCTCAGAGCAGCACAGAGACGTCAGTTTCACTGCTGAAGATCAGCTGATACACGGGTTAGGTACAGGTTTCTGAAGGTTGGGGTGTAGGTTAGGGGCGGGGTTAGAGGTTGTCATGGTGTTGATTGAATTTAAATTTTAACGAGATTGTATTTGTTTTTTTTAATTCTGATTAATCAGATTAGAATCCGTTGATTAATAAAAGCTGCTCTGGCATTAGATGTGTAACTCTATGATATGGTTTCTATAGTAACAGCTCATTGACGTATTTGTTTGGTGGAAAATTTGTGTAATTGTTTAATCAGTTAAATTTATGAAATATTAAATTAATAAAAATTCATAAATGTAGTGTGGTTACATGCAATTTAGTTGAATTTAGTTATATTTAGTTAATTTAGTTTAGTTGTTAAATGATTTGGTATATACTCTATAATACTACTAATAATACGATATGTTTTCTATAATAACAGCTCATTCACAGCGACTTGTACAGTGGATGATACACAAAATCAACAATCAAGCAAAATTGTGAAATTGTTTATACAGCGATATTTTTGGTGCGATTAAAGGAAGGAGTCTCCAGTGTCATTGCGTTGTCACAGTCGTTACACTTCTTTGGTTAAAAAGTATGAGGTGTGATTGTTTAATGAATTGTTGTGATATGGGAGGAAAAGCATGAGTTTGGCTGTAGTAGTAACTCTGGAGCTCTGACTGTGTTTTTCCCTCCGTTTGACAGCTGAAACGTTCACGGCGCTGAACTGCGATTAAACTGCGGTTAATCGCCGAGCCGGTGATGGAGGGAGAATCGGACGAGGCCGAGCTTTAATGGAGAAATGCATTACAACCGTAACCGGATTAGACTGGCCGTAATCCAATCACTCGGACCCGTGATCGTTTGCTTTGCGTCACCGATCAGACACGATTTCCTGGAGAGTTAAAACGAAGCAGCGTTTCTGCTGGACCAGATTAAACTCTAAACACACCGAGGACCAGAGGGAGATCCGGAGAAATGACACGATACACTAGCTTTCCAAAAGGGAACAACTGAAGTTGCTATGGAGACCGTTTGCCTGTACATAATCCCTTTTTTTAAAATAATAAATTATTTTGACGAGTTCAGGCAATATTTATAAAATTTTATTGATTTATTTAAAATAAATTATTGCTTCTTGGTAAACTTTGCTGCAATTTTCCACTGTAACTAACAACATGATTGAGTATTTAGCATACAATTAATTAGCAATCACGTTAAACACAGTTAATTAGCATCCATGCTAGCAATGTGACAACATTACAGGAATGCTAATAATCGATATCATTTAGTTTGGATATTGATGAATTGGTTTATCAGGATCACATAACAAAAAATCAAAAACTCAAACACGAGGTGAGGTGTGAGGTGTGAGGTGAGCTTTAAATACCTGTGTTAATTAAAGAACGATGAGTGACATGCGATGAGGTCATGTGACATGCAGGGACTGATGGTAGGCGTAGTCCTGTTTAAAATAACATAAACAGTCAGTTATAATTACACATGATAATGTGATTTTCCACAATAAATACTGAAGGATTTTTCTTGGTCCTGAACCAAAGTTTTGGCACCCACACTGGACAGAATCTAGCTGTTGGTTTTGTTTAGTAGCGACCACATCAAAGGTATAATAATAATAATAATAATAATAATAATAATAATAATAATAATAATATAGAAAGTTTGAACTCCGGCGTCTGTAATCCAATATTCTTCATCATCGTCTCATAAACAACTTTTCTTCCTCGCAGTTATAGGAGAATATTACCCATAATGCAACACAATTGCATAGGTCATTATGCTTTTTTTTCCTCTCTGATGGACTTTAATTCAAATCAAATCAGCTCCCTTTTCATAAAGACACAATCCCGGTGTGACGGAGAGAAGATCGAGCGACGGCTAAAAGTAGCAGGCTAATTAAGATCGACCTTTCACTAATGCTCTGAGAAAAAAAAAGAAGGACCTCGTGATTAGCGCTTTTATTCCCTTTCACATGTTCAATGACACCCTCTTATCCCTCAGGTTTCTCTCTTTGTATCAGATGGAGCAATTATCCGCTGTTCCATTAGGTGGGAACGTCCCTTTAATTCACTCTGCGCCGGATCGTGAGCTCGAGGCCGCTGTGCATTTTGTTCTCGTCATGGACACATACGAGAGAGAGAGAGAGAGAGAGAGAGAAAGAGAGAGACGAACCTGAGAAATGATCAGATCACCAACATCTGAAGTGCTCTATCACATCCGCCCACCTCCTCACCGATGCCCAGAGCACTAATGCAGTCTCTCTGCACGCAGCAGCGACGCCTTTCAGGAGAAAATGCTCCTCTAATGTTCTGCAGATCTGCATTATTATAATTAGGACACGTCAGTTAGGAATAATAAGAGCATCTGATGCTCCTGTAGGACTTTCTTTTCGTAATAAAGAGCAGGAGAAGTGTGTAGCGCTCCATTTTGCTGAAAATGGCTCGTTATTAAAGGAGATGTGTTTAAGAGCAGAAAAGAAGAAACGGGGACTTACGCTTTTCCTTTTCTCCTCCGATGCTCATTCACTCACAGGACACGAAATTTATCTAAAGGTTCAGAGGCCTTTTTTTTACACTGTACTTTTATCAGTTTATAATTGAAAGCTTTTTATAAAGTTTTTTTTGAAGCCCTGTCATTTACAGTTCTGTAACCGAACTTGTAACAATGGTGTAACGAATCTTTTTAACTTTTTAATAGGATAAAAAAAAAACCTTTTTTACAGCCTTTTAAATTTTAGTTTCAACTTTTGTGTGTGTTTAATTTGTTAAAACATTTGTAAAACATTATTTAAAGTTTGTTACAGTGTTATATGTTTTTTAGACGTTTTGGAACATTTTATAAAATTCATTGTCTTAATAGCAGATTCGAAGGAACTTTTCGATAAGTTGTAAGATTATTTAAAATGTTTGTTGAGCTTTACTGTGTGTACAAACAGAACCTTCAGACAATCTTTTATATCTGTAGCTTTTATAGCAATATCTCTGTAAAAAGTGTGGAAACATCAAGGATTTTATGTTTTTTTTACACACCTGGATGTTCCTTTAATTTCTACACAACAAAGTCAATAAAAGCTAAAAACACACAATTGGACAGTGATTGAGCAGAAGAAGTTCTGTGGAGTCCAAATAGGAAATTTGTGTCTCTACCAGAAGAACTTGTGTCAGATGGAAAACAGGAGAGAAGATCATGCGTCTGGGCTGCAGCTCATTGGAACTCATTGGAAGCGACTTCACTGTACAACAAGACGATGAGCCGAACGCACGTCTGAGTTCTACGTCTACGTGTTGTTTAGAGAGCAAACAGACGTCTGGAATGATATCTATCATGGAACGACCTGCCCTGTCACTGCACCTCAATCTGCTGGAATGAATGAGAAAATCTCCATCTGGTGAAGAACATCTTTGGAGAGTTTTAAAAGAGGCACAGAAAAGTATTTCAGCTGAACGTTTGGAGAAATGAAGTGTCCAGATGTTGAACATGTGTAAAGCTGTTCTTCATGCTGAAGGAGAATTTTCACTGAAAATAAAGTGGAACATCTGGACATTTCTAGATTTGTTTGAGTTTGTTGCATATAAACAAAAGGAACATTTATGTGTCTCTCAAAAACAATAAGAGACAAACTTTTCACCAGAATTTCCATATATTTTACCCAGAAATACCCATGATCTTTACCACTACAGATAATAAACATTGTGTTCTTGGTATTAAAGCCACATTGACAGTTTATTAATAAAAGTTTCTATAAAAAAATTAATTATATGTATATAAAATGTATTACACCATATTCCTTTTAAGAAATATTTCTCCTCACTGCTCCTCCTCTCTCTTTCACTGCTCATCAACACCAATCACGGCGTCTCGTCCCCCAGAGATGGAGGAGAGCTCCTCAGCACCTACGCCCGGGTTCTGATCACCTGTCCGGGCTTGCCCGAGCACACTGAGTGCTCCACACCTCCACCTCCTGCTCACAAGGGCCTCATTCAGGCCTAAAGTGCAGTAATTAAGCAGCGACACACAGCTGAGGCTCCGGCAGCCATTTTACATCCCAGAGCAGGACGCAACTCTCCCAATTATAATTGTTATTATTCTGATCATCTCATTTCGAATTCCCTGGGAGAAGTTTCCTCTCACTCCTTCGCTCTCTGTGTTGCCGCTGGCTAGCATGGGAATGGAGCGTGAGTGAAGTGAAGTGGAAGTGCGCTGAAGATGAGCGCTGCTCCCTCGTTTCACACTTCGGGTTAAAGCTTTGTGCCTGGAAGCGAGTGATGCAGCTGCTGTGAGACGAGGTTTTTCTCTCTCAGATGCTCGTGTCTCATTCAGGTTTGTCGAGGATGTGAATAAAGTTTATCCTGAAGATGATGAAGTGATTAAAGCGTCATGTCTCTTACAGCAAGTAGAGCATGAGATCTGTGTCTCTACAGCATCTAACAGCAAACAATTATTCTTTAGTGCTGGATGGGACACGCCTCATTTCACACATCTTACACTTGTATACAATCAGAAATGATCCGGTGTCTCACCAGCTTCTCTATTACATTTACATTTCATCAGAATCACCACAATCAGAACACTCTATTGATCCCATGGGGAAATTGTTTAACCTTTATTCTCTACCTTATTTCTCTGTGAAAACAATAAGACTTTTCTGGTTTTTGAGACACATGCATGTTCCTTTAGTTTCTATGCAACTCTGCAAAAGGCAAAAACCCACAGTGACTGAAAGGAGTCCAAATGGGACATTTTCACCACTAACAGAAGATCTTCTGTAAGAAGGAGAACATAAGAGAAGATGTTATGGCATTTGGAAGATGCCTTTATCCAGAGTGACATACAAAAGTGCTTTACTCTTTATCAATGAATATCAATCAGAATTATTTTTCTAGGTTGCAACTCTGCTGGAAGGAATTATAGCACACTTTTCTCATATATATATATATATATATATACACACACTGTATATTAGGGTGTAACCACACACATATTCGTACCAAAATGTTTCCAAATGCAATCCCGAGTTAGCGCAGTGTCGCTGTGGCTCCTCGCTTCGTACCGGAAATAAGATTTGTTTTGCACATGCATAAAAACATCAAAGAATTCACCAGCGCTACCAGGAAGTGTCTCAAGAACTTCTCCTAAAAGGAGAGGGAGTGAATAGATAAAGGATGGATGGAAGGAAGACTTTTAATAAAATATGAAGATAGAACAGAACAGTAGAGAAAAATAGAATAGAACAGTTGAGTAGATCATATATTTAGAAAATTAAATATTAAATGTAAAACACACACACACACACACACACACACACACACACACACACACACACACACACACACACACACACACAGGCACACAAATGCAAACTATTTCATTAATTTTTTCATTCAATCATTTAAATTTGTGCCAATTTAACTGATTATTCAATTTAGTCAATAATAAAAAAAAAGTGTATTGCATTTTTTTTTTTTAATGTTTTAAAAATGTAAACTGTTGATGTTGACAAATGTTAATAATAATAAACTGCTTTAATTAAAAATGACAAGTAATTTAATGTTTTGCATTTTACTGAACAGTGAAGTTTGTGTACGGTTTCACCTCTAATAAATACATCAAATAAACAGGATAAATTACACACATCTGGCGGCTATTTTACATCCCACAGCAGCACAGGACGCAACTCTACCAATTATTATTATTATTATTATTATTATTATTATTAGACTATTATTAGGTCATTAGGATTAGTTTATAGAAGGTTTTTTTTGCTTACAAGGCACTTATTTGTATAAAGTCAGAAAGCTGTACACACACTATAAATACTTATGTGTTTCTTCTCCAAAATGTCAGCACAAAGTTGGAGGCACACAAGTGTATAGGACAAGTTTGGCTGCAGAAGCGAAGAAATAAAATTTCCCAAACCTGCTCCATGAAGACCTGCTTTTCAGGGGTTGGAGTGGAAGATCTCCAGCTATAGAGCTCCAACCCTATTGAACAGCTTTGGGATGAATGTGAACACTGACTGCACCAAAGGAACCTCCTCACCTTCTCACCTCAGAACCTGACTTTACTGACACACTCAAGTTCTTCTTCCTAGAAGAATGGAGCTTCTTATAAGAGTGAATGGAGATTAAAATGGGATGTTCAAAAAGAAGCATATACTAATCTAATGCTCAGGTCTCCATAAACTTTTGGTGATACAGCGTTTTTGAGTGAGAGAGTCTTGAGCTGTTACTGCTCACATTCTGAACATAAATTAAAGAGAGATTTCTGTTCAGGTTGGACGATTGAATGAGTTGAGAAGCCGAGCTGCTCCATGTCACCAGGCTTTTAGTCCGACTGCACTGAAAAGCACCTTTATAAATAGGAAAAGATTTAAAAAAATGCATTTTATATCAAGCTGAAAAAGATCATATAAATATAAATCCAGTCTCTTTTCTCTCCTCCAGCTTTATACATTCATTTTACTTTGATCGAAAAGATCCTTCTTCTCAATTCCTGGTTTTTCTTCTTCTTTAAAAAACTTTTAAAAACGAGCAACACATTTTTGTCTTTAACATGTGAAAAAGGGAAATATATAAATTAAGTGTGTCCAGCTGTCCTTTCTACACCTCCATGTGTGGGAGAATGAGAGGATTTTCTGGCTTTTCGCTGTTTTCATGACTTTTTTTGGTCCCTATTGTTCGCCGTCCTCCGGGGTTTAACACGTCCAGCGGGAGACGTTGCGTGTAGGAGGTTCCTCTGACTCATTAACACCATGATTAAAAGTTATAGAGTTAAAGTTCACTCGGCGCTACTGCAACCTGAAAGCTTCTCGTTTGTGAAAAGCATCGCTATTACTATTGTGCACATTTTCATATGACTTTTTTTCTTTAAATTCAAATCTAATAAAATGGACAAAGTTACACTCCGAGACACACTTTTACACTCTCAGTGCTCCTGAAGTGTTCTCATTCAGAATAAACACTGCAGAAGAACCTTCAAGAGCTCCTCAGTGACGCACGTGAATTGCTTTGTAGTTTTACATTTACATTTACGACATTTGGCAGACACCAAAACATCTGAGCAGGTGATGCTTAAAAACCCATCACTGGTATCTTGGTGGGGCTGGAGAGATGGTAGCTTAGTGGTTAAGACATTGGACTATGGATATGAGTTCAAATCCAAGCCACACCAATCTGACAACCCTGGGCCCCTGAGCATGGCCCTTAACCACATAGTTGCTCTGACTTAGGGCGTGTGCCAACTGCCAAATAAATGTAACTCACAACCTTCTCATCAGTCCAATATCTAAGTTATGTAGTTATATTATTAATATAATTTATAACAAAGCTATTGTGGTTAAGTGACAGTTAAATAGACACGACAGAAGCCCCACCTCTTTTTTTATCATCCAACCAATCACTGCTTAGCAACTGTTGCTATGCATCACGTCATTTAGGGAATTTTAAAGTTGGGAAAACCCTGCAAACCCTGGAAGTGTTGTTGGTAGTGTTTTTTGTTTAATGGAGGTAGATCGGTACCGTGTCATATTGTATCATATCGCATCGTATCCTATCCTATTGTATCGTATCGTACCAAAAGTATCTATTCGTATCACACCCTAATGTATCGTATCGTAACGTATCGTATCGAATCGTATCGTATCGTATCGTATCGTATCGTATCGTATCGTGTTGTATCATACCATAACGTAACGGTTCGTATGGCATCGCATCATAACGTATCGTATCCTATCGTATCGTATCGTATCGATTTGTATCGCATCATTTCGTATCGTAACAAACGTATCGTATCGTATTGTATCGTACCATAACGTATCGCATCGCATCGTAACGTAACTAATCGTACCGTTACGTATCGTATCGTATCGTATCGTATTGTACCATATTACTAATAAGTATGGTACCTCATAACTAATTGTACTGTTACATATTGTATCGTATCGCATCGTATCGCATCGTATCGCATCGTATCGTATTGTATCGTATTGCATCGTATTGTATCGTAACTAATTGTACTGTTACATATTGTATCGTATCGCATCGTATCGCATCGTATCGCATCGTATCGCATCGTATTGTATCGTATTGCATCGTATTGTATCGTAACTAATTGTACTGTTACATATCGTATCGTATCGTATCGTATCGTATCGTATCGCATCGCATCGTATCGTATCGTATCGTATCGTATCGCATCGTATCGTACAGCAGTATTTTATTTTAAGCTTCGTGTAATATGCCTCCTGAGTTCAGTCTGTCTTTTCAATATTGTCCTTATGCAACCATTTGGAATGAATAAAAATAAAATACACGTTTGGACAATTTAACACGTTCCCCCGCAACTACTGTTTACACACCACTGTGAAGTGACCGTCTGTGACCAGAGCACTGCAGACAGATCTTCATCAATTATTATTACCATTGTTCTGCTCCTGTACTGGTTCCTGATTGTTCTGTACTTGTGCATGCTGGTTATTTAGTGGTTCCTAATGATTCTCTACTGGTTCTTGATGGTTCTATACTGGTGCAAGATTTTTTTTTTTATTGTTTCTGATGGTTCTGTAATGATTATTGATTTTTACTAATTGTTTCTGATGGTTCTGTTATGGTTGCTAATAGCTCTGCATTGATTCCTAATTGTGCTGCACTAGTGCAAGATGTTTCAGTAATGGTTCCTAATTGTTCTGTAATGGTTTCTGATGGATCTGTACTGGTTCCTGATGGTTTGATAACGGTTCCTGGTGGTTCTGTACTGGTTCCTGATCGTCCTGTACTGTTCTTTGGTTTTGTTTTTTGGTTTTGTTATGGTTTCCAGTGGTTATGTAGTGGTTCCTAATCATTCTGTACAAGTGCTTAATGATTCTGTGATGTTTCTGATGTTTCAGTAATTGTTTCTAAAGTTTCTGTAATGATGGTTCTTTATACGTACATTGAAAAAAATGTTCAGCAGGAAATATCCAGATGTGCAATTTATTTACATTTCAGTGAAGTTGTTTTAATGTTGCCCTCAGAGTTTAGCTGCACGCTGTAAAGTTCAGTTGTTTACAGGACGATGTGTCGCTCTGTGACCCGAGCGATGAGGGGAAAGCCGTTAAACAGGGTCATTACTGCGCGTGTGAGATGCATCATCGTTACACGCTGATTGCCGTTGCTATAGTTGCTATAGTGGATGTGGCGGTAATGAGCACTTCCTCGGCGGCCATGAAAGCCGCGTTTACGACCTCGATGAGACACGAGGATCCATCAGAGCTGCTCGGTATCTGATGCTTCTGGAAATGAACGCTGCTCAGACCTGTCACAGCTTCCGACTGCAGAAAATGAAGGAAACGATCATAACTGCACAGGGTTTGAGGGTTTGTTTAACAGCTAATGTTCTGTTGCTCGCATGGCTTTTAAAGTAAAGATCAAATGCTTAAATGGAACTCAGGAACTCGAACAAGTTTTGTTTGCAACCTGCAGATCAATAGGCGTATTTTTGTGAACCTTCATGGCCATATCCCTCAAGCATTAATGAGTAGCCTTAGCATTATTATGGCACTACTTTGTAATAACCAGTAATTCTAGCTCTTTGACTCCATATATGGAGTTCAAGGCACCATTTCCATATATGGCCTCAAAGACACGCCCAATTGTGTTTACTGTTTTTTTTTTTTTGCTCATAATTTCCATGAAGATTCTTCATGAAGTATCTTTCAGGTCAATTGAAGTTTATTATAACAATGTGAAAATGTAACCCAGAGCTCACCTTTGATCAGGATTAGCTCAGAGATAAGCGGCATCCCGCTTCGCTAGCTGTGTGTTCATAAACGACCCATTTAGCCTCGCTGATGTCACGGAAAGATGAGGTGAGGAAGAGCGTGAGGCTAAAGTCTGCTCCTAAACACAGACTTTTGCATGTGGAGTAACCATGGAGACCAGAGTGGCGTTGGAGGAGATTCACACACACACACACACACACACACACACACACACACACACACACACACACACACACACACACACACACACACACACAATAAGTCTCTATCAAACCCCATTAAACAATGAGCAGATAAATCACAAACGGAGCAAAACCTCCTTCCTTATTACACACACCTGTCTTTCTCTCCATGTCTCCCTATTTCTGTCTGTCTCTCTGTCTCTCTCTTTCTGTCTGTGTCTCTCTCTGTCTGTCTTTCTGTCTCTCTGTTTCTCTCTTTTTCAGTTTGTGTCTCCCTCTCTCTTCCTGTCTGTCTTTATTTCTGTCTGTCTCTCTCTCTCTCTCTCTCTCTCTCTCTCTCTCTCTCTCTCTTTCTGTCTGTCTCTGTGTCTCTCTTTCTGTCTGCCTTTCTGTGCCTGTCTCTTTTTGTCTGTGTCTTTCAGTCTTTCAGTCATATCTATGTTTCTGTTTCTTTCTTTCTTTCTTTCTTTCTTTCTTTCTTTCTTTCTTTCTTTCTTTCTTTCTTTCTCTCTCTCTCTCTCTCTGTACTATAGGTTAACTACAGATGTACTACAGATGCTGTCTGTTTCACACCAATTAACTTTGCAGAACTCAGGTCACCTGTATATATGTGTGTGTGTGTGTGTGTGTGTGTGTGTGTGTGTGTGTGTGTGTGTGTGTGTATATAGCATAAAATTCCAGAATTTTGGATGCACCCCTGCAGCCCCTATGGTACCTCAGTGAATTCATCTAGACATTTTGTCACTTTAATACAATAATGTGCATTAAAAATGTTTATGAAATTTGTTATTCGCAACGTTCCTGAACATTCGGTGTTAAAAATATTCGATTCCTTGCTGTTTGTTACGTTCTGATATTTCTGGGGTCTACTTTATACGTTACTTACCAGACAGTAGAGCATTAGATTGTTAGTTCTGCTGTAACTCAGAAACCAGACAGATAAAGAGCACAAGTTTCTTCCTGACACCTGCACAGAAACTACATCTAGCAGACGACAGGATGGACAGATGAGCCTTTTCCTCCCAAAAAATGAAATGTTTTAATTGAGTGTTTCGTATTGGAACAGAGCATCATTATAAATGACCATGTAATTGTGTGTGTGTGTGTGTGTGTGTGTGTGTGTGTGTGTGTGTGTGTGTGTGTGTGTGTAGTCAGACCCCCCACCCGGGAGCGAGTTTCAAACTCTGCTGTCGTTCACATCTCTGTAATCACATAAAACGGGATGATGGTGGGTCCTGGACCTCCTGCGGCGTGTTTACGTGTGTAAGTGTGTGTGTGGGCGTGTGTGTTTGTGTGTGGGCGTGTGTGTGTGTGTGTGTGTGTGTGTGTGTGTGTGTGTGTGTGTGTGTGTGTGTTGATATAAAGACCCCCAGGTGAGAATCAGACCCCCAGATGAGCACTTTTGCATGCGGAGGTCTTTGCTAATGGACACAGCAGTGTGCAGAGACACACACTTCACGTCCTGCTGCTCTCACCGTTCATGTTCACGTCTCTCGCTGTGTCACTCTTTAACACACTACACAAGGGGCTTTCTGCTGCATAGGATGTGTTACATCTCAGTCAACCTCAACCTCAACCTTCAACCTCAAACCCAGTGTTGTGTAGGACGAGGGATTTGCAACAAATAAAATCTAATGTAGAGTTTGAGTAAAAGTATGCTCATGGCACCCTCTAAACCAGGGGTCACTGAGGGCCAGATCATCTTTCCTTTCTTTAATGAGGTCTGTAACAGAAAATTCCACAGGCCGGAGTGACTACCAGCACTGTGGAGATTTTATTATGATTTTAAATGTATTTATTTTGATTCCTAATGCTGGATTAGTTTACTATGTTGTTCTGCACTGTACAGACAAATGAGAGTTTTATGAAGAGACCAGACAGGATCCACACTTTTACTGTACTGTATTAGTGTTCGTTTGTTTCCTGGTTGTTCATCCATTTTCAGAAATTGTAATTCTGTGTTTTTCTCCGTCTGTCACCAATTGAAGGTTCACGAGATTCACCTTTGACCTGTTTTAGAGAACTGGTTGATGATTGGTTGATCTGATGTCGTTCACTCGCCTGCATCAGTGACATTCAAGATTCATCTGCACAATTCATCAATTCAACACATTTACATAAAAAAGTTTAATAGAAATTTTAGATGACGGATTCTGACGACTGGTTTAATCATTTTGCATTCAATGACGTACACAGTGAACTGATGCTGAGATGTTTTGGGGGTTAAAACTATTCAGGTGAAATCAGTAGAATATATTCTGATCAACATGAACATAAACAACTGATACTGTAGGAAACTTGAACACTGACAGACTGACTGATGTGAAAACGAAATGATGTGGAGGTTGAACAAGTAATTTTAAGAATTTTATTTCTGATCTGAGAAACGCTGCGAAGCAACTGAGAAAAACTGTAAAAGATTATTATTACTATCACAATGGAATTTTAATATTTATTGCTATTGGAATCAAAACATTTACTTACAGAACTATTGCATATGCATGTGGTTGGTGGGTTCTCACCGATACCCAATTAATCTGATTTATAAAATTAATTTGCATACGTTTATAAATTTTTATAAATTTTCCAAGTGCATACTGGATAAAAACCAAACACAACACTCCATGTAAAATAATACTGAACTTTATTTAATTTAAATGTGCTAAAATGTGAAAATGTGTTAAATGAAATAAATATGAATATATTCTTTTATAGATATAATTATATAATCAATAAATTATGTAAAAATATAAAATGTCTCTCTCCGTGCAGCACGCAGTCTCACATTAAAACAAACAGCGTGTGGTGTTGATTCGTCTCTACTAATGACAGCAGACCAGAAGCTGGAAAAACTATTGGTGTGGATTTTTTGCAGATGGCCGATAGTTCCAACTATCAGTGCCTTGACCCATTAATACATAATAGACATTTTAGTTTGAAAGCCAAACTTTTTTATTAAATACAGATATTTTGTGGTGGGCCATAGTTTGGAGACCTCTGCTCTAAAAAGAAGACATGCTAATGTGTGTGTGTGTGTGTCTGTGTCTGTGTGTGTGTGTGTTAACCGACACGCCGCAGTTGAGCTGTGTTACTGTAATTGCGTAATATGGTGTACTTGTGAACTTGTGGGCATGGCTACATGAATACATGCCTCGTACACACTTATTTAATTGAGCGAGAAACAGGACCTCAGAAACATGTTTGCAAATCTTACATTTTATTCCCAGTAAAAACATTTAGACACAACTTTTAGACTCACGGCTTCCACTTTTATTGCAGATTTTTAAACAATAAATATAAATTTGATGAACTTTTGTGAGCTCCGTTTGTAATAAATTAACAATAAAATGTAAAGGATACATTCCATAAAGCCGTACTATTCATATTATATTAATGCTATGCAAACATTTCTACTTTTATTTTTAACATTTAATTATCGTTTGAGTATGTAATTGTGGAACTAGAACACTGATTTCTTCTTGGGGATCTTAAAAAGTTCTTTCTGGAGATTTTAACTACACACACACACACACACACACACACACACACACACAAATACACACACACACAAATACACACACACACACACAAACAAACACACACACAAACAAACAAATTTGTGAAAATGCAGAGTTTATTGTCATGAGATGTTTTAAGTGCTCAGGGTTTTACAAAATGAAACGTCTCAGTTGAACGACAGCTCAGCGTTTAGTTATTACCGGATTTGCGTCACCGGATTTGCGTCCTTCAGGCACTTTCAGTCTCTTTTACACACATTTAGATTTTTGTACAAAAACTCCAGGTAGTAAAGAGCATCAAAAAAGCTTGAGCGCTTCAAAAACATCCAATTTATCAGCACACGACTTTTATACACAAATTATAAACACAAGATAGAAAAAATGAACAGGCATGTAATAGATCATCACTACACCTACTGCACATCTACAGAAACACAATAACATTCTAAAAGAATTATTAAGATATTTGTGAGGAATAAAGAGCAGTGCTCAATCTCAGTGCCAACAAACGCTCCTTCTTTGGTCAGAAATAAATACATGAACAAAAGAAAAAAAATCTCCCAGTGTTTTATAATAAACTGTGAAAATAAATCATACTTTCTGCTTAGAAAGAGGCTTGATAAAGAAAGTGTGTGTGTGTGTGTGTGTGTGTATGTATAAAGATTTATATTACAGGGACTGCAGATGTTTGTAAGGACAAATGTCCAGCTGCAGCAGTTCACCTTCAGTGAGGTTAAAATGAAAATGATCTGAAATTCATCATTTATTCGAGTTAAGGACAAAATTGTTCAGAATCTCTACTAATACACATTTTTTTCAGGTGCCATTTTCCTTGAAATGTCATTATGACATCACTGTAAAATTGTGGGAGGGGAAAAAACATATCAACCAATTATTTCATCCTGTCATTTTTCACCTCTCCTCCTCCACCCCACGTTGGTTTTATGCATTTGGGTGTCCAATGACAGAGGAAAAGCCGTCATGCTGACGATCTGGAATCTCGCTCGTGATAATAAGAGCGAGAGTAGAGTTTATAAAGTTTGTGGTGCAGCGTAAAAACTCAATGTGATGCTCAAGACATCAGGCAAATCGACACGTTATGGTAACATAAAAAACATTAATGGGTGGAGCTGGGTTCGAATCCCAGTAATAGAAAATGGTAAATATAAATTTTTGTCAAAGTAAATGTTAAATGTGAGCCTGCAGACCTGCAGAAGGAGCTCATGTCATTTCATCCAAAACGTGAAAAATCAGTAGAGAATCCCATAACCGCCGGTGTGTCAATCCTCCATCTAAACTGCACCCCATACACTGTTCTGTTCCAGTCTCAGCTCCTGGAATTTACTCAAATATATCATCATTATCTGTCCAGGGAGGAAGGTCACATGACCTGTGTCCAGTTTAACATTAGAAAGATTTAGAAATAAAAAAATATTCAGAACACCAGGAAATATAAAATCTTCAAATATCAGTCATTAGAAGTGTTAAAAAAGTCTAATTGAAGCGCATTACGACAGAAAAGTCAAGCTCACACACACACACACACACACACACACACACACACACACACACACACACACACACACTGTATATATACAGTATAAATGACGGTATACATTCTGTACATAAGGTTATATACATCACCGTACAAAAGTTTCAGTAAAACAACAACAGTCTCCACCTCATTATATCATCATCATCATCATCATCATCATCATCATCATCATCATCATCATAAGCTCTACCTATTTATTTAATTTAATTAACAAACCTTTATGTAGAGGCACAAAGATTATTAAAATCAACAGATCCATAGCTGGCAGGTATCATTATATTATTATTATTATTATTATTATTATTATTATTATTATTATTATTATTATTATTTAACAGATTTTTTCTCCTTTAATTATTTGTGATGGTGAAAAAATGATATACTTTTAAAAGTTATAAACCAGACACTAAAACACCTGCCAGTGTGCGTGTGTGTGCGTGTGTGTGCGCGTGTGTGCGCATGTGTGTGTGTGTGCGCGTGTGTGTGTGTTTTTATCCCGACACCCAGCTGTGTGTGTTGCTCTTGACAGCAGTGTGTGTGAAGCCCTGCTGGCTGGCGGCCGGGTCGAAGTTGAAGTCGAGCGCGTCTCCGTCCATCAGCGTGTCATGCAGCACGCTCTCCACGTCACACTCCAGCCGCTCGATCGCCATGTCATCCAGGTCGCTAGGCAAACGCTCCAGGTGGTTGTGATGATGATGATGGTGATGATGATGCGGCAGGACCGGACCGCGTCTGTGGAAACCGTTGCCATTGACGATGCAGTAATTGGGCGGTGCCGAATCCACTCCACCTCCACCACCTCCTGCCCCCATGTGCACCAGTTGAGGGTACGGCTTCATGTTGCCAAGACGACCGAGATGTCCCTGAGGCATGAGGGTGCACCTGTTCATACTCACTGCTGTAGGGGTGTGTGTGTGAGCGTGTGTGTGTGAGTGTGTGTGAGCGTGTGAGTGTGTATGAGCGTGTGTGTGTGCGCTTATCGCTTTCCCTGCTTGCCCCATGTGCCCTTGAGCACTATAGGGAGGCAAAACTCTCCCTCCTTGCTGCCCTGCTGCCTCCATTGGGGGCAAAATGTCTCCTCTGTGTTCCCCGTCGTTACTCAAAAGTTCCTTTAAAAGCCCAGAAGGGCAATTAAACTGCCCTGTGTAAGGGTTATAACCCAGCGGCTTGCTGTCGGACAGAGTCTGGATGGTCATATTATTAACACAAATGCTGTTGTGCCACTTGGGGAAGTCCTGCGCAGCACTGTAGGGGGCGCTGTACTGAGCATTCGGAGTGTCCACGCTGGTCTTGGGCGAAAGCAGGTTCAGGTTATCTAACAGGTTCTCCATCATCAGGTTCTTGGAGCTGAAAGATCCGGTCACTTCGGACAGACTGGGCAGTTTGGAGGTGAGTTTAGTGGCCTGGTATCCGAGGTGAAGTTCTCCGCTCTCACTAACGTCCTCCTCGGGGAGGAAAGGAGATCGCCGGCCGCTCAGCGTGCTCGCGTCAGAGCTGGCTCGCGCCCGGAAACTTCCCCACGCTTCGAAATCATCGTTACTGTGAGAGTTCGGGCTGCCGAGCCACTTCGAGTAACCGGGACTGTTCGAGCCGCCATCCAGACCGACCTGCAGAGACATGAGGAGCAAGACACACCCCTCATCTGTTAAAACTCTCACCATCATCATCATCATCATCATCTTCACTTTCTACATCTCATTCTTGACTGGGTTTTATGGAAGCCCGTTTCCGCCACTGAATAAAACATGTAAAAAAGGTTCTTGCGACTTGTTGTTACTGACTTTTTTTCTCAGAATTGTGAGATATGAAAGAATAAAGAATAAAGTCTGAATTTATAACTCAGTTTATAACTCATTTGCGACACTTTCTGGCAAAGCAGCACAGGAAACCCTCAGATTCTTACAGAATACTGGATTTACCAGTAACTCCAGTATGGCCATTGTAAAGTTATGGCCATATTTACTCTTTGGCATGATAAACCTTTACGATTTACATATGTTATAGTAGATATGGAAACCTATTATGTGCTTTTCCAGAAAGTGACGCAAATAAAATCTGACTTTATATCTCACAATTGCGAGAAAAAAAGTCACAATTGTGAGTTTGTATTACACAATTCTGAGAAAAAAGTAATAACCATTTTTATTTTTTATTCAGAGGCAGAAACAGATTTCCATAAGATTTACTCACCTATGTTCTTTTGGTTTTATTTTTTTTTTGAAATTTACTTATAGTGCATGTTGCATTATTCCATTCATTTTTGATAACCTGCTTTAACTCACAAAATGTTCCTTAAATATAATAAAAAAAATAAATAAAATAATTTTTTTGGGGTTTATTTTTATTTATTTATTTTTATTAAATATAACCTGAAAATATTGAATAATAACTTATTTCCAGATAAGAAATTTTGGCAATTCTCATGGTAGTTTTTTTATATTAGTTTTTGTTTTATTTGTAATTTTTCTTTTACTATTTCCTTTCAAATTTAGGGTATTTTATTAAATGATTTTATTTGCATTTATTTTTAATGGTATATTGTATTATATGTAGTATATATAAAAGCATGTGTGTGTATATATATATAAATTATATTGTGTTTTGTGTGATATCCGTTGCTACACTGCACCTTTCCTCCATGTTGGTGAAGCTAGCATTAGCATTAGCCTTAATGTTAGCACTAGCATTGCTCCTCATTCTCACCTTCTTCTTAGCGGCTCGTCCACGGCTCTTTGAAAACTTGCTGTTGTTGTCCATTGACGCTGCTCTGCGGCGTGGAGATTTACCGCTCTTTCCTCCATCAGGGTTCAGCATCCACCACGAGCTTTTCCCCGTTCCCTCATTCTGCACTCGCACAAACCGGCTGTGCAGAGACAGATTGTGACGAATCGAGTTCTGCGAAAAACAAAAAAATGTAAAATAAAACAAAAAGAAAGGAACTGAAATATATAATAAAACTCTCAGGAGGTTAGCTGTATAAACATCAGCTCTGTCTGATGATGATGATGATGATGATGATGATGATGATGATGATGAAGATGGCACAAGGAAGTCGCATGACAACAGTGTCCCATGAGAAAACCAGCGTTGGGAGAGACACAAGTGTTTACGGAAAACAGCACCGTTACAACCACAGGATTCCCTCCTATCAGCTCCATCGCCATGAGGGTGTGAAGGACTTCACGTGATAGTGTTACCATGGAAACCATAAAAAAAATAGTACAGGGGACCTGTTTAACCCCACAAAACTAATACAGGAACACGCACCCATCACACACTCACACCAATCACGTACACACCCATAAATCACACACACACACACACACACACACACACACACACACACACACACATCAATCACACAAATATCAATCTCTCACACACACACACCAATCACATACACACCATAAATCACACACACACACACACACACACACACACACACACACACACACACACAATCACACACACCAATCACACACACCCATCAATAATTCTGAGATGTGATCACACACCATCACACACTCACACCAATCACACACACACACACACACACACACACACACACACACACACACACACACACACACACTGCCTGTGTGTTTCAGGTGAATGGGTTGATTTGGGTGGTGTTTGGTGTTCCACTGCTGCTGCTGCTATAAAAACTCCACACTGTTAATTTCCCTTCATCACTGACTCTGATGAAACGTTCTGTTTACACTGCTCGATCAAAGACTAAACCCAAAAATAATTGGTTCTGTCCAAACCCACCACACCCACACACACCCCCACACACACTCCCACACACCACACACACTCACTGAAGGAACTAGCCAACAGAAATCCTGTTATTTTGGTAATAATGAAGTTCAGTCCTGTTTTATTAAGCGATGTGTTTTTGTTGTTTTAAGCAAAATCCAAACCAAACGTCACCTTGACTGAACCTCGACACACATTTTTCACATTCCAGTGGTTTTTTTTGTCATGATTTCCTTTCTTGTTTAGGGAAGCCCACTCTCAGCATGTAAACATGAGGAAGTTAGTGCAGAGAGAAGGAGGTGTAGGAAGTGCAGCTGAGAGAGCAGGGTGCACTTCCTGTCAGAGAGGAAGTGGACTCTGAAGACAAACTAAAATGACGGACAACGAGGCTGAGCATGAGGTCAGAGTGAGGCCTACACACCTTTCATTAATGTGTGTGTGTGTGTGTGTGTGGGGGGGGGGGACTCCTGTTAGTGACAAATTCTCATCACACACACACACACACACACACACACACACACACACACACACACACACACACACACACACACACACACACACACAGTGTGCAAACCCAATAACCTTGTTCCCACTTGTCAGGAAAACCCTCCCCTTTCC
>NC_060894.1:22532500-22557500 GCF_014805685.1 Silurus meridionalis | reverse complement strand
TTGCATTTCGGGTGTCTAACGTTTAGGGTGTTTTGAGTGTTTCAGGTGTTCTGTGTTTCAGGTGTTCTGTGTTTCGGGTGTTCTGTGTTTCAGGTGTTCTGTGTTTCAGGTGTTCTGTGTTTCGGGTGTTCTGTGTTTCGGTGTTCTGTGTTTCGGTGTTCTGTGTTTGGTGTTCAGTGTTTCGGTGTTCAGTGTTTCGGGTGTTCTGTGTTTCGGGTGTTCTGTGTTTCGGGTGTTCTGTTTTTTCGGGCGTTCTGTGTTTTGGGTGTCGGTGTTCCTCAGGGCTCAGTTCTCGACCTGTGTGATTTTTTTACACTGTAAGATGTGAAATATTAGTTGTCTTTTCTGCCACTTTCTGGGATGCACGGCGTTCCAGGGTAACAAAGACAAAGACAAACAGTTTAACGCTCTGCACGTGTGCCAACGGTTTTACACACATCAGTGAGAAAAACACTGACACCAGGGATGAGTTTTCAGACCCCCCTGAGGGTAAAAGACCCTGAATTACCCTCAGGCTGTAAGTGTGTGTGAGAGAGAGAGGAAAAGAGACAGAGAGAGACAGAGAGAGCATGGACCCATGGGAAACTAACCAATATAGTGTGTGTGTGTGTGTGTGTGTGTGTGTGTGTGTGTGTGTGTGTGTGTGTGTGTGTGTGTGAGTGTGAGTGAGGTGTGGTTTTAAATACAGTTATGGAAATATAATAAACTTAAGTGAATGTTAAACCCACCTTGTGGCTGTTTGACCTGTGTGTATGTGTGTGTATGTATGTGTGTGCGGGTGTGTCTGGGTGTTTGTGTGTTAATGTGTGAGATCTGGGGTCACACACAGACACACAATATAATATAATTACTATTACTACAATGATAATTACTATTAATGTAAATAATAAAAATAATTATTAAATCAGAGAGACAAAAAGAGCATGGGCCCTTGGGAAACTAACCGATATAGTGTGTGTGTGTGTGTGTGTGTGTGTGTGTGTGTGTTATGGTTTTGTGTCCACACGTGCATGTGTATGGTACAGGAAGTCGTGCTCTGAGTAAAAGCCCTAGAGAGGTGCACGTGTGTGTGTGTGTGTATGTATGTATGTATGCATGTGTGTGTGTGTGTGTGTGTGTGTGTGTGTGTGTGTGTGGTATAGTAAAAGAAAACACTCCTCCCTTTCTCCTCCCCTGTTTTTCTATCATTCGTTTTTTTTTCACCCTCGTCGTCGACCACAACACAGGAATCTAACAATGACTTGTTTTATTGTATATTATTATTATAAAAAGAGCAACAAAATTTTTTTTATCCATTTATAATTATGTTTACTGCCTTTGAAACGACTTCGTTCCTGTTATGGCTCACGTTCTAGCAGCTGTAAACGCCCCTCCCTTCACCGTCTCTCTCTATTTTCTCTCTTACGGCTAATAAAACAAAAAGCAAAAACAAAAAGAGGGAAAATGATTGTATTTATTACATAAATAAAGTATTAAAAGTGCTATAGATATTGTCCCCTATATGTTAGAATTAAGATATTGACAGCAGACGTGTCACTAAGGTGCATTATGGGTAATACAGATGCACTATAACAGTGTATGAAACAGTTATTGGTGGTCTATTAAAACACTGAAGCTGCTTTCCTCCTTAAACTCTCTGCTACTCGTTTCAGTTACCTCTGTGTGTGTGTGTGTGTGTGTGTGTGTGTGTGTGTGTGTGTGTGTGTGTGTGTGTGTGTGTGTGTGTGTGTGTGTGTGTGTGTGTGTGTGTGTGAGGGAGGGAGGGAGGGAGGGAGGGAGGAGGTTGTTAACACACGGTGTGTATTTTCCAGTCACTTAGCAGGAAACACATCATCGCTCATTGTGGCAGACGAGCCGCTCTGTTTTCACAGGAAAAGTGCAGAAATAAAAATAACCCTGAGCCCAAAGGTTCGACTGGAGTGCCGCTGGACATGGCCTGAAAAATCCAATATTTCTCTTTTAAATATTAAAATAAAAAGGGATGTGTTGAAAAGGAGGAAGATGTGAGGATGAGTGGTGAAATGAGAGAAAAAGAGAAAGACCTAAAAACAGCTGGAATGCTGTGTTCCTTCTCAGAAGCTTTTTGCACACACATATATATATATATATATATATATATATATATATATATATATATATACCCATACAAAATGGTATAAAAGAAATCATGACTAGTTTTGTAACACACGACAAATGGCAGCATAAAAGCTTCACACAGTCACAGGGAGCACCGACCTTCATAAGTCAACGTGCCAATAGACATCTTCCTGTGTACGTCAGGAGCTGTGCAGCTGGTGATATTCTGACCACGTCTGCGATTTCATCACAGACAGCGAGTCAGAACAAACGGCAAATTCTGGGTAAAATTGGGCAAATCTTCCACATGTTTGACGTGACATATGTTTAACATACGGCGCCACTGCAACAAGTCATTCGATGTGTTTCGGGTGCCATGTGCGCTTCACACACTTCGAAAAGAAGATTTCCAGGACACGTTCCAGACGAACGCTGCGATCTGTATTGCTGTGTGGGAATTATTTTGAAGGTGACAGTGTGGAAACATAGATAAATAAATGTTCCATTACACTGGATGTAAATTTAAATGGCTAAAAAGCACAACAATTCAACTCATAACTGCAAGAAGAGGACTTATCATCAAGCCCTGAGGTTGTGATAATCACTGCAACTTTGTCACGTTGCAGTCGAACAGTTCACTAGGACAGCGTGACAGAGGTTTTTTTCCTTATTTTATAATGAACTGATGTTTTTTATCCTATATTATAATAAAGAAAAACGTTCTGAACTCCACACGGCTTCGTGTTTCCTGGTTGGCGATGCAGAATCATCCACTCGATCGATTATCTTCTCTTTATTTGCGTGATTTTTTCTCAGTTGGCTCGGGGACGATGAGGCGAGCTGGATGTTCGACTCAATCGTACATTCTACACACACAAAAGAGAGACTCACGCACAAAATTAAACACACTCACGGATAGAAAAGCCGGTATGCAGCAGGAATAAGACTTACACACCTAAGCATCAGGAAGAACTCGAACAATTTATTCATCTTTCATTTCAAATATTTCAGGTAAAAATGTAATTCACATTGACTTAACACCACTTCTATTCATGGTTTACACGATGACCACATTCTGACACTAAGGGCATCGCGATTCTCAGTAAAAACTGAGTCTAGAGTGGTAATAAGTTTAATCAGGCCGATGGTGGAAGAGGTGGTTCTCCGTGACGTCAGAACAATTTCCTAAGAAGAAGACAATCCCGGTCTGGAGGGAGGGATGTGAGCACAGGACTCAGGAATGGAGGATGTGTGACGTTTTCCTCTCCGACATTCTCCCCACTTCTCCCCTCTTCCTCCTGTTATTGTGTCCCATAGCGAGTGCACTTAACTTTTAAAGCGAGGCCTAAAAATATTCATGTTTCTCCTCTTTTGAAGCTTCAGAGGCAAGAAAGTGGTGACAAGCGCTCTGAAAATCTGAGGCGTGGAGTTCAGATCCGTAAACACACGAGTCTGACCCGGTCACGGGGGGGTCCGACCCGTTTCGTTTTCTATTCAGGAGAAGGCACAGAGAAAAGGACGAGCGACGATTAAACACCACACCCAGACACGTGCTTTCCGCCTGAGACACGTCTGTCATTACACATCACTCTGTCTGTCTCACCTGTCTGTCTGTCTGAACCTCCAACAACGGGCAAGAGCGTGTGTGTTTATCTCACACACACACACACACTCAGACATGCCTTCGTTAGTGTGCTGCGTGTGACTCATTCCTTCGGTATCCAGCGGGTTTAGTTTCCGCATCGGATATTCACTTCATTAAACAATAAAAACAAACAATTCACAACTTAAACAAGAGCTGATTACTCACAAAATCAGGGTATTATTCATCAGATTACAATTTAATCAGGCAACACCATTTTATACCCAACACCAGCACAGGCTGGTTCAGTTCTGAAGTGCAGGTGAGAACCAGGACTGAGGAGGAAGCTCGTCTGGGCCACATGATGAGAATTTTACATCGCCGTGGTTTTAGACATACTGTAAATAATATCACTATTGTACCAATCAGGATTTATAACCCTTACCATCACACCCTTACCCCTTATAGAACATCATGTATTTCTCTCTTTCCTGTTCTAATCAGCTCCATGCTTCTGTAAAGACTTTCCTCTCACTTATGGAGCACGGCTGAGAGGATTCATTCTGCCACAAGAGCATTAATGAGATCAAACACTGATGTTCATATGTTCAAGAAGTCTTGAGTTCAACCCAAAGCACTTTATCAGGGTTGAGGAGGTACAGGACAGGACATTCATGCTGGAACAGTGTTTGGGATTCTTAGTTCCTGAATTGAAAAAAAAACATACAGCAGGGCACAGAGAACAACTGTGTGCTTCAGACATCGAGGGAACTGTTTTGGGAAGAAACAGCTACAGGTGTGATGTTCAGGAGTGCACATTTATCCATTTGGATAAAAACAACGTCCCATGCACACCTCTAAAGACACATGTTTGAAGACTCACCTCTGAAGACACGCCTCTAAAGACACGCCTCTAAAGACACACCTCTGAAGACACACCTCTAAAGACACATCTCTAAAGATGCTTTAGAAGAAATGCCTCTAAAGACACCTTTGAAGACACACCTCGAAAGACGCCTCTGAAGACACGTCTCTAAAGACACCTTTAAAGACACGCCTCTAATGATGCACTTCCATTGACCTTGCTCCAAAGACAAACCTTTAAGGATATTGCTCTGAAGATCTCTCTAGCTCTAAAGATACATCTCTATGGATATATCTCTAAAGACAATCCTCTTAAGGACATGTCTCTAAAAACATGTGTATGAAGACATGCCTATTAAGTCAAGCCTATAAAGATACGCCTGTAAAGACAGGCCTTTAAGGATATATCTCTAAAGACACGCCTATAAAGCCACATGTCTCTAAAGACCAACCACAGAAGACACGTGTGAAAAGACACACCGCTGAGAACACACCACTGAGGACATGTCTCCAAAGACACACCTTGTGCATGCAGCTCAAGTGGATTTGTCTTCCTCTTGCTGAGAAACATGTTCAACTCTCAGAATTCAAATCTTTATAAATCTGATAAACATCCGACAACACCTTCATGACCTCTGCCTTTACACACTGTTCCTCTTCCTCTACCTCGAGTTCACGCTGAACTGTATGCTGGGAAACGCCGCTGTAACGGCAGTCTGTGTGTTTATTCCGGCTTTATCCCGATCCCAAGGCGGGATTCCCGTAAACATGTGAACCACAGGTCATCCAGTCAAACAGCTCAAGGCTCCACTGAATAAAAATAACATACACCTATACACACACACACACACACACACACACACACACACACACACACACACATTGTTACCCCATTATTATCCCCGATCGCTCAAAAAGTCCGCTTCAGTTTCCTCCTTTCAAAGAAAGACTCCAAAAACACTGCTTCTCTAATGAGTGTCACTATTTATAACAGAATGGAGCACAAGGTGAATTCCCATCCAGCTCCGAGAGCTTTAGCTGCTTCTAAAGCGGCGCTGGCGAAAGTTCAGGATGTATTTTACACATAAGAATTGTCCATAACGAACCTTTACTCTGAATGCAGTCCATCATGTGGGTCGCGTCACATCTACAGATCGTCTACGTCAATGTAGGGAACAAGTAATGCAAGCCTATAGACTATAGATTAGCAAGGGATGAAATGTTCCTCAGGATGTCCACGAGTCTCAACTTAAATACAGATTCATATCTAGGACATCTGAGGACACTTCCCAAACTCTGAAGCTAGAATCTAATGAAGCTGCTGTTAGTGGACAATACATCACAGCAATTTATCAAAATACCCAAATAAACCCCACCCACCATTCAGCTTTTTATCCTATCAGAGAGCAGCAACTAACTAAGAAAGGTGACGATTGACATGTGCTTCTTCAGAGTGATCGACCTTCTGCACGACGCTGCATTATAGAGTGACGGAACACACACGTGGATGAAATCTGCATTCCCTCTTCTGCATACAGGAACCCGTAAGAAGCCCATCACACCCACACGGAACCGCCGTATATCGCAATTTATCGCAAATAAATTGCGATATAAATTGCATAAATTGCAATTGCAAATAAATTGCAACCAGCAGGACACGCCCACAAGGTTGAAAAAAAGCTGTTAAACCGTGATGTGACACGACTGTAATTAAAATCAATCAATTAATGAATCAATCAATCAGTCAATAAGCTCTGTTTAATGGAATCTAAGGAGCAAATGGTTACACGTGTGTGTGTGTGTGTGTGTGTGTGCGCACGCGCCTGTGTGTAGCTGACAGTGCAAAGCTACATGACGAGCGAGTGAAGACTGCTGACTGCTCCACATCGACTCAACTCACGTAACTTCCTCTTGACATTTTTGACTGGGGATTTTTTACTTCTGATATCAAACGATTTCTGAGAAAATGCTTGTGTTCCACGTGCCTTTTACACAGCTGAGTGTGTGACGCTTTGATCCCTCTGCACATCTGCACCATGCTAATTACACACTGCACACCTGCATGCAGATGGACCGTGCAGATCATCAGCAGAGAAACCGCGAGCGCTGCACTGATACCGATCTCTATAAACCGATTTTTTAGATGGTGTCAGAGATGCAGCGATGTTCTTCTGCAGGAACGTCCAGGAGACTCCGTCAGAAACACGGCCCCTCAATCACGTGATTATTTCATTTATTTACTAATTAACTGTAAAACCAAGAAAACGTAATACAACTCTAAGCGCTCAAAAGCCCTTCTTTAAAGTTTATTACGATAAACACACTTAAATGACTTTCTTTATGTTAGTACTTTACCCCTTCGGCCACGCCCCCTCGGCCACACCCCCTCGTGTCACACCTGGATGGTGGACTGCATCTGCACTGTCTTCATCAGTTACACACACACACACACACACACACACACACACACACACACACACACACACACACACACACACACACACAGACACACTTGCCACTGTGATTTAATATTTGATTATCTGTGACCATGCTCTCACACACACACACACATACACACACACACATATATATATACACACACACATATTCATATATTCATATACACCTCTGCCACACACTTACATACATGCACACACACTCACACACACGCGCACACACACGCACACACACACACGCACACACACGCACACACACACACAGCCCCAGTTTGACTCCACAAACAACTGCAAACATCTGTCCTCAAATTCACATACATTCTGTGTGTGTGTGTGTGTGTGTGTGTGTGTGTGTGTGTGTGTGTGCGTGTGTGTGTTCAGCCTTAAAGATTGGTGAGAGGTAAAGTGCTGCAAACTTCAAAGAATTATGAGATTCATCCGCTGAGCACAGAGACCACAGTTCAACATGCAAACTACCGAGAGAGAAAAAGAAAGAAAGAAAATAAAAGTGCCAATAATATATGCATATACTGTACAGTAAGAAGATGAAAACACACACACACACACGCACACACACACACACACACACACACACACACACACACACACACACACAGCCAGATTTCCAAAAACAGCCGCAAGATGCAAAGCAGGTGTGACCATCATGATGTCATGAAGGTTTTGATATTTCATTACCACACATACGAATGTTCAACAAAACACACACACACACAGACACACACACACACAGACACACACACACACACACACACCTAAATATGTTCACTTCAGAATGGAGTTTGAATTAAGAATGTTTCAGGTTAATGTTAAGCTGCACAAGAATGACTCACTCACCGAAACCTGTACACACACACACACACACACACACACACTTCACCTTCTTTTCCTGCATTACTCAGAGTGAAACAGTGCTGCACCTTCTGCCAGTGTCAGGACATTTTCATGTCACCTTAAATAACCTCACACTTCCGTTCAGCTTCTGGATATGTGTGTGTGTGTGTGTGTGTGTGTGTGTGTGTGTGTGTGTGTGATGAATGATCTATCATTCAAAAAACGTTTAAACCATGACCTTTGACTCTATACCCTGAAGCAATAGGACACGAGGCTTCTGTTTCTGCAACATCTCGCTGGACCAATCAGGATGCAGGGATGAGACAGAGGAACAAGACAGTGGGATGAGACCATGATGTATCTGAGAGATTCATTTAGCTCCTTCACCGTTGCTCAGTGGACAAATAAGTGAAAACCTCAGCAGTTAAATGAACCTCATCCCACAGCAGGGTGGACTGGTCAGGGTGCTAGAAGGAGTCTCTCTGTGTCAATGTAAAGTTTTTGGTCTTCAGCACTGAGAAACTTTATGGGTTTTTTTCTGTGGTTTCAATGCAACAAAACCATCGAGCTGTGTTTGGTTCTTATTCGAGAAAAAAACAGTGAGAAAGGCGTGTAAGGGAAAGAAGGTTTAGAGAACTGTTTTCTTTTTTTCCTCTGCACATTAAATGTAACTAGAAACAGATAAAAAGTACAAAGTGACATTCATTGCACATTGTAAAAAGTAGTTCTTTGCACTGAAATTGAAGCCCAAGTCCACATGTGGCATGAAAACATCTAAAGCTCAGTTCATTATCACTTAAAATAAAGGAATTAAACTGCTGTTAATGAATTACACTGAATATGTAAACTCAGGTGATTTCCCCACGCAGACGCTGCATAACTCATCACAGTGATTATGATCAGGATTAGTCATGGGTCCGAGCTGGGAAATCACCAAACCCTGCATGAGACTGGCTTTCTGACCTGCTCAGGTGTGTGTGTGTGTGTGTGTGGAGATCAAACACCTCTCATCACTTCACACTTTTAATTCGAGTGAATAAAAGCACGGGGAGCAGCATTCTGATCACAGAACATATCGTTTTCATTCTCACACACCCTCTGCTGCACACTGGGCATGAGCTCCATCTTCACACTCCACACCGCTGCTCTATTGTTGTTATGAAGGTTCTGTTTTCTGAAACATTTTTACCAAGAAACTTTTAGGGATTCTTTGGTTCTCTTTTCCGTGCATGTGTTTTTTAATAAAATAAAAAATACAAAAATAAAATTACTGCATTCTTTAGAGTTTTGTGCACGTGCGCTGCTGGAGTTTGGTTCTGGATTCAAAGTTCAACAGAGTTTAAGAAGTTTGAGAAACTGTGTCTGATTTCAGTAAAGTAAATACAGGACCTTTTTGCTGATGAGCGCGGTTTGTTTGCATCCCTCTGTGTGTGTGTGTGTGTGTGTGTGTGTGTGTGTGTGTGTGTGTTTACCTTCCAGCCGGCTGAGCTGTTGCTGTCCCCCTTGTCCTTGAAGTAAGGGACGCTCTTCACCATCCACTCGTAGATCTGCGCGAGGGTCAGGCGTCTCTCAGGTGAGCTCTCGATCGCCTGCGTGATCAGGTCTGCGTACGACATGTTCCCCCACGCGTTCCTCCGGCACGAGCTGCTCTTCCGCTGTGCAGACGCCGCCGCCGAAGACGACGAGGAGGAGGATGATGTGGAGGACGAGGATGAGGTAGAGGATGAAGAGGAAAGAGGTTGCACGTGCACCTGATGATGCTGCTGCTGCTGCTGCTGCTGCTGCGGCACCTGTTGCACCTGAGCGCGCGCCAGTGGCGGGTGCTGCTCCTGCTGCCGCCGCGCCTCGTTGCTCCTGAAGTCGTGAGCTTTCCTCTCCTCAGTCTCCGTCTCCACCTCCTCCAGCAGAGCCAAGCTCAAGCCGCCCATGAAGTCCAGGTCCCGCTGCTCAGCCTCCGCTCCCGCAGCCACAGGAGGAGAAGACTCGGGTCTGGGCAGCGGCCAGGTGCACGACCTCGGACGGCAGAACGGCTCGAAATCCGGGTCTGGGTCCAGCGGCTGGAGCTGCGCCGCCTCGGCCATGACCTCCTGAGAGAAAACAGTGAATCAACACGCACTCACTCACTCACACTCTCACTCACACACTCACTCACACACTCACTCACACGCGTGCGCGCGCGAGTTTGCCCACAGACAGTAGAAGTCACTCCCGTCACGGAGTCCCGCTCTCATTACACACGCAGCGCGCGAGCAGAGGTTCTACACCTAAACCCCGGACACGCCCACTACGCCTGACTGTCAGGCCACTAACCAATCACATCAGCGCACTAATAAGGTAACTATAGAGCTTATTTGCATACGAGCTAGAATTAAATAGAGAAAGAAAATCAGCATCCGGATTTGTTCCACCGACATTGGATTTGGATTTTTCCCCAGATACTCTGATCTTAATCCGTAGTAGAAACTGTTCCATTTCTGTGGATTTATAGTAAACCAGAACCTTCAGGTGGTAATAACTTAGTGGTTAAGGCACTGGGCTATGGGTCTGAAGATCCCATCCTCTGAGCAAGACCCTCAACCGAAGAGCTTTTAAGATGTATGAATGAGATCAAAGAGAAATAAGGGCGTCTGCCAAATGCTGTAAATGTTGATCCAGCTGTGTCCTGTGAGTGCATCAATCTGGCAACCCGGATTAACAGTATAATAAATGTTATTAGTATGTTGTAATAGTGTTTATTATATAATTATTGTTTATCTTTCATTTTCATCATCACCATCACTATCTCAGGGAGCTTTTCCTTGCCACAGTCGCCGCTGGACAAACTTACAATTATAAATAACAAACTTATACATTATTTTATTACCGCCTTATCTCACTAAAGTCGTTTTGAGACATTGTCCATTTGTGAAAAAACGCTCTGCTAATGCATTAAACTGAACTATTTCTAAATGTGATCTAAATTAGAGCAATAAAAACTTTTACTGACACCAAGGATTTACTTGGTGTCTATGTGCTGCCTTTTATAATTAATCATGACCGCGTCTTCTTTCCGCTAGGGGGCGCCATAATCGTTTCTTTACAGCACATGGTGTGTGTGTGTGTGTGTGTGTGTGTGTGTGTGTGTGTGTGTGTGTGTGAAACGGCAGCACAAATACATTACTGTCAATAATAATTTTAATTCATACATATTCTTTACAAAGAAAATTACAAGCAGAATACAGCAAAATAAAAAAACAAATAAAAGATATGTACATGTATATAATCATCATCACAAACAGGAGCCTTCAGTGTTACCATAGTGAGACAATTTTATGAGAACAATATACAGTATATATATATTTCTGTGCGTGTGTATTCTTCAGATGCGTATAGTGTAGGATTCGGAGTGTGTGACGTAGCGAACCCAGCGATGAGATGGACCCTGCTGGTTTGGAGACAGACGTACAAATCGGAGCTGTAGCCCTGTACACGTGTGTTTGGGAAGCTCGAAGCTCATGCTGACAGGCCCCACCTCCTGGAGAGAGGCGGAGCTAAGACAGGGAACCTCCACCTACAGGAACAGTTATGATTATATATATAAATAAAAAGGATTTAACATGTCACATATACATCATAGCACAGTGAAATACTTTCTTTGTACTTTCCAGTGATGTTAAAAAGCTGTGGTCAGAGCGTGGGTTCAGCCCAAAAAGCCCAAGAGTGGCAGACTGGAAATAGTGGGGTTTGAACCCCTGACCTTCTGATCAGTAACCCAGAGCCTAGTTACCACTTCCTATAGTAATGAGAGCTAGTGATTAGGATCGTGTTACCTGAGAATTAAAAAATGGCTGTTTAAGACTTGTGAACAAGAAGGAAAGATAAAAGGAAGAAAGAACGCAGGAAAGAATAAAAATGAAAGAAGGAAAGAAGAAGGGAAGAAGAAAATAAAATATAGAAGAAAGGATTAAAAAGGGAGGAATGTAAGAAATAAAGGGACAGATAGAAAAAAGGAAGGAGAGATAAAAATTGGCTGAAAGAACGAAAAGGGAAGGTCGAAGGATAAACGAATGGAAGGACAGAGGAGTGTATGAGTTTGAGAAGTGATGCATGGTGGATGTGACTTAGATTTAGAACTTTTGTTTAGTGCCAATCTGGCAACCTCACAAGGTCACGCAAACATTAAAATCTGTATTAACTGGTGTATATGCTGGAGTGTGTGTGTGTGTGTGTGTGTGTGTGTTTGTGTGTGTGTTTGTGTGTGGAATAAAGATATAAAGCTCACCTTAAAGAGAGCTGAGAGCTGAGCTCCTCCAGGGAATCGTGGGATTTCCCACGCAATGGATTTGTGTTTGGGTCGAAGCTCAGCCGTCTGGTCAGGACTACTCAACTCCTGAGAGAGACTGAGAGAGAGAGAGAGAGAGAGAGAGAAAGAGAGAGAGAGACTTTAATATTATAATTTTTTTACAATGAAAAATGTAATTATATGAAGCTGTGAGGTCTTTCCTCATTTCCGCGTACCTGAGAGAACCCTTGGGCACAGGAAGTGTCACTGAAACGTTTATAGCAGCGCTGCAACACAAACATATATAAACCTGAGCGTGATAGAAAAATCAATACACACGAAATACAGGAGATGATTAGAGTGGAACTGTGAGCATATATGACCAAACACACACACACCCACACCCACACACACACACACACACGCACCTTTTTGGCGGTAAATCACAGCGCAGTTTGAGGAAAATCAACAACCTGAGCAAAGAGATGGAGAATATTCAATTCATTATTCATTTCACTGCTCAGTCTGTGTGAGAACCTCATCCAATTACATCCAAATATTTGATGCTACGCAGACATTCATCACAAAATTCTCTCACCATCATCATCCTGGTATACACACACCTTTAACACACACCTGTGTGCGATGTTTGTGTGTTGTGTTGTGTTGTTATGAGGAATGTTGTACCTGCTCCCATAATCCTTCTCCACAGTGGGGAAAAGACGGAACGGAGGAGGACACGGCAGCTCATCGCTCAGCTGGTACTGCATCAGGGTTTGCTAAAGTGCGTGCACACACACACACACACACACACACACACAGACTTTATGTACAATCACAATGTAATCATTAATATACACAGACTCCGTTCAAAACAGTGTGTGTGTGTGTGTGTTTGTGTTTGCTTGACTTTACCTCCCCTTGGCTGGGGCAAATCTTTAAAATCCTGTATGTATCAAACTCGTCGAGGTTCACGGCCTGGTGAAAACTGCACTCATCCACTCGCACGGCCGCTCCGTAACCTGACAGAGGGAAAAAGAGAGAGAAAGAAAGAGAGTGTCAGTGTTGATGAAGATGGTGAAGTAGTGTTGGTGTAGTGTGGATGGTGTAGTATTTATGGTATATTTAGTGTAGTATTTATTGTATTTTTAGTGTAGTATTTAAGGTATTTTACTGTAGTATTTATGTTATATATCCTGTAGTATTTATGGTATATTTAGTGTAGTATTTAAGGTATTTTACTGTAGTATTTATGTTATATATCCTGTAGTATTTATGGTATATTTAGTGTAGTATTTAAGGTATTTTACTGTAGTATTTATGGTATTTTACTGTAGTATTTATGGTATTTTTAGTGTAGTATTTATGGTATTTTACTGTAGTATTTATGGTATTTTACTGTAGTATTTATGGTATTTTAAAGCTCTTTCTGATTGATTGTAATGTTAATAGTGACTGCTCTCACCTCTGAGCTGAGACTTCCCAATGCTGAACTCCTCATTCAGGCCGATCCTCATCTCTACACAACACACATTTAAAGATTCGCGCCAATTGAGGGGAGGTGAAGTCAAGCAAACACACACACACACACACACACACACACACACACACACACAGGAATTGTTTCAGCCGATTTCATACAAAACAAGGATATTAAGGTCTATTTTTGATTCTAATATCAGGGTTTATCAGCATTATTGTACCTGAACATGATGGAAGATAACACTTTACTCTGATCTCTCCCTCCACATCTGCTTTCATCACAACCCCCTACAAACAAACACACACACACACACACACACACACACACACACACACACACACAGGTTTTTGTCTCAGTGATAATAGTCTCATGCTGTTACTGTCAGTTTAATATCATGAACAGTCTGTGTGTGTGTGTGTGTGTGTGTGTGTGTGTGTGTGTGTGTGTGTGTGTAAATTATTGGTAATTGTAGAAACTGAAACTTTACTGTCATGGTTTTATACACAATAAAAACTGAAGCACTCACATTAGAGCCAATAACCACTGAGAGTCTCTCCACCACATCCACAAAGATCTCATTCTTACTTCCCTGCAAAACACACACACACACACACACACACACACACACACACACACACACACACACACACACACACACAGGGGGTGGGGGATGATGACTAAATGTAATATATAACATTAACATATATCAGTATATTAAATAATAAATGAATTAGAAACTGGATGAACTGGAACAAATGACTGAATAAACAACTGAATCGATGAGTAAGTGAGTGAATGAGTGAAAGATGGATGAGTGAGTGAGAGAGTGAGAGAGTGAGTAGATGGATGTGTGAGTGAGAGAGTAAGTAGATGGATGAGTAGATGGATGAGTGAGTAAAAGAGTAAGTAGATGGATGAGTGAGTAGATGGATGAGTGAGTGAGAGAGTGAGAGTGAGTAGATGGATGAGTGAGTAGATGAATGTGTGAGTGAAAGAGTAAGTAGATGGATGAGTGAGTAGATGGATGAGTGAGTGAGGTGAGAGAGTGAGTAGATGGATGAGTGGTGAGAGAGTGAGTAGATGGATGAGTGGTGAGAGGTGAGTAGATGAATGTGAGTGAGAGAGTGAGAGAGTAAGTAGATGGATGAGTGAGTGGATGGATGAGTGAGTGAGAGAGTGAGAGATTGAGTAGATGGATGTGTGAGTGAGAGAGTGAGTAGATGGATGTGAGTGAGAGAGTGAGAGGTGAGAGAGTGAGTAGATGGATGAGTGAGTGAGAGAGTGAGTGGATGGATGAGTGAGTAAGAGAGTGAGTAGATGAATGTGTGAGTGAGAGAGAGTAAGTAGATGGATGAGTGAGTGGATGGATGAGTGGTGAGAGAGTGAGAGGTGAGTAGATGGATGTGTGGTGAGAGAGTGAGTAGATGGATAAGTGAGTAGATGGATGAGTGAGTAGATGAATGTGTGAGTGAAAGAGTAAATAGATGGATGAGTGAGTAGATGGATGAGTGGGTGAGAGAGTGAGAGTGAGTAGATGAATGTGTGAGTGAGAGGTGAGAGAGTAAGTAGATGGATGAGTGAGTGTGAGGATGAGTGAGTGAGAGAGTGAGTAGATGGATGTGTGAGTGAGAGAGTGAGTAGATGGATGAGTGAGTAGATGGATAAGTGAGTGAGAGAGTAAGAGAGTGAGTAGATGGATGAGTGAGTAGATGAATGTGTGAGTGAAGAGTGAGTAGATGGATGAGTGAGTGAGAGAGTGAGAGAGTAAGTAGATGAATGTGAGTGAGAGAGAGAGAGTGAGTAGATGAATGTGTGAGTGAGAGCGTGAGAGAGTAAGTAGATGAATGTGTGAGTGAGAGAGTGAGTAGATGGATGAGTGAGAGAGTGAGTAGATGGATGTGTGAGTGAGAGAGTGAGTAGATGGATGAGTGAGTAGATGGATGTGTGAGTGAGAGAGTGAGTAGATGGATGAGTGAGTAGATGGATGTGTGAGTGAGAGAGTAGATGGATGTGTGAGAGAGTGAGAGTGAGTAGATGGATGAGTGAGTAGATGGATGTGTGAGTGAGAGAGTGAGTAGATGGATGTGTGAGTGAGAGAGTGAGTAGATGGATGTGTGAGTGAGAGAGTGAGAGAGTAAGTAGATGGATGAGTGAGTAGATGGATGTGTGGTGAGAGAGTGAGAGAGTAAGTAGATGGATGAGTGAGTAGATGGATGAGTGAGTAGATGGATGAGTGAGTAGATGGATGAGTGAGTAGATAAATGTGTGAGTGAGAGAGTGAGTAGATGGATGTGTGAGTGAGAGAGTGAGAGAGTAAGTAGATGGATGAGTGAGTAGATGGATGAGTGAGTAGATGGATGAGTGAGTAGATGGATGAGTGAGTAGATGGATGAAGCACCTCTCCACTGTGAGAAGTCATGATGGGTCGAGCAGCAGCGGTGCTGGGAGCAACTTTACTCTGCTGTGTCTCTGCTCCAAACTGCAACCAACCAACACACACATACACACACACACACACACACACACACACAAACATACACACACACACACACACCTTTAACCCACTTAATTACAACTAAGATTTACACAGTGAGTGTGTATTATCTGGATTATAAGTTCTTACGAGAGCGATGTTGCTGAGGTCGAACAGACTGAAAGGTTTGGAGGCCACCGGCTCCGTCTGTATAAAATTCTTCAGGATGTCCATGGAGGTTGTCTGAATGTAACCATAATCCTGAGAAAGAAAACAAACAAATAACTCAATGCTCCTCGTCACTTTTTACACTCAGTTACAGCTTCAACGTACGTTTGGATCAGACTAATTAATAATTAATGCTATTTACAACAAAACAGGAAAGTGTGTGTACGACTCACCACCATCTCGTCCAGAAGCTCGTAGATCAGAGCGAAGTTCATGCGCACGGTTTTCTCACAAACGCTGCCGCAGTAATCCTTAATCAGAGAGGCGAGCCTGCACGGGAAAACACACGTCACATCATCAAAGCACGCGTCACACAGAGGCACCGTGACGTCACAGTGAAAAGCGTGGAGGTGAACACAAAGCGTTTCTTCACTACACCTGTTAAGAAACTCGACAGCGGTGAAAGGAGAAAGATCCGTCCTCGTAGACACGACCCAGTAAAGTCCAGCGTTCCGGATGTGAATGAAGTTCACTCCTTTGTGACTCTACAGAGCACAGAGACACACAACAGCATCGTCTGCTGCATCATCCGTCAGAACGAACATACACACAATAACAATCCAATACAAACCCACCATGACCACACAGGGCTGATCTCCACTCAGAGAAGACACCAGCTCATAAAACGTGCTCATGGAGTCTTTTTCAACTTCACCACGGACTGAACGAGAGTCAAGCAAATACACAAACAAAAACAATACACACATTGTGTATGTTTATTAACACATCCCTGACTGTTTATAGCAACTCACCCTGACCAAAGACCCACACACACACACACACACAGATTTAGATTTATACACAAGATTTATTTCTGAAATAGAGAATTATGTGTAAGAGCAGTCTGTAGGTTGTTGTGGATTAGGGGTTGGGCGATACGGCAAAAAAATTCAATTGAAATCTCGTTTAATTCATAATCGATTCACGATTTTGTTTTTTGTAACCATGAGGCTCATGTACAGCTGAAAAGTGTGACTACGAGACGTGAAGAGACGTGAAGAGAATGCTCTTGCACATGAGCAGGTAATCAGGTGCACAGTCGTGAGCTCGGACAATGCCGTTTCTTAATAATTGGACGAGTGCGTCAACATTTTTATACCTTAATTTAAAACAAAATGTAAAAATCTTCTTAAAGTGTAAATGTGAAATAATAAATTAAAAAAAATCTCCTAGCCCAATTCTAGAGTCTATGTGATATTTTGTTTGTCTCTGGGTTATAAGTGTGATCTAGAAAAAATTATAAAAGATAATTCATGAGAAAGATTTTAAATCTCTCAGCTCTGGTAAAGTCAATAATGACCTTTAAATAGCACGTGTCACTGTGTCGCTATAAATATGCTCTTATTATCTTTCATCTCTCACATACATTACTGTCAGTGTGCTGATAGTGTCATATGTGAAATTCTCAGTGGGATCTAGCTTTCTTTTTATACTTTCTGCATCATTATTATGATTTATATTATGTTTCTCCCCTCTGTCCTCTCTATTTGTGTTTTGTGTGTATAAGAAAAAGGTCTGAGTCTTGGAGTAAATCTGCTCTACACGACCTGATGAAGAGTGAATGATAAATAAAACGTTATATATGTGTGTAAACACGTGAATATATAATACTATTAACATTATCTTACACATGCACACCTCTCTCTCACACACACACACACACACACACACACACACACACACACACACAGTACATTAGATTCAACTTCTATCATCATATTGAGTTCTTATTAATCTTCTACAACCCGCACAACCCCCCAAACCCCCCCTGAGGATCAGGATACAGTCTTTGTAGATCAGATTGTCGCCTTTTGATGACAAAATAAACACCTGCGAAATCATTTTCTCGCAAAAATCTCCCCAAAAATCACTAATTCCTGTTTCCACAAACACCACACAGGAGCAGAATATTTCCCTAACTAGATTTTCACAAAATCCGACATAAATTATTTCGGAAAACCGGCATAATTTATGTATAAATATCAAACTAATAGAATGTGTAATAATGAAGGCATTACGCGGCTACGCTACAGCTACAACACACAGTGTTTATAATCCTGCACTTCCGGTATCTGTAGGACCCCTTGGGTAGCTCTCATATGCGCCTGATTAAAAATCGATCTAATCCGTTAACGCACCACATAGAAACTTTAATATAAACTTGTTATTTCAATCCAATTGGATTACACACACAAAATATCACAAAATATAAAAAGTATTAAAAAAATGAATAAAGAGACGACGCGCGATATATTTCAACTAACATTAAATTGATTGTTTGAAACTAAAACGTTCCCAGATAGGTCGTGTTTTTCAAGTGCTTCAGTATAAATATAAATACAGTTCATTTATTCGCTTTATGTTTAAAAAAATATTAAAATACGATTTAAACCTCAACCAGAATTAAACACACCAATAGCTACATAAACATGTAGTTTTATACAACACTGCCGTCTAGTGGTCACATGTGAGAACTGCATATAAATGCGCACGTTCTACAGAAGCAGCTGATGATAGCACATTTTTCTTGTGGAGTTAGCTAGAGGCTAAGATCAAAATTCACAGTGACGATTAAAACCGCTAAAAAGTTCAACATATAAATGCTTAAGTAAAAATATTATTATATAATATTATGTAAAGGGATTATAGCAGCTGAGTTTGCATGGTAGCGTGGCCGAGCGGTCTAAGGCGCTGGATTTAGGCTCCAGTCTCTCTGGAGGCGTGGGTTCGAATCCCACCGCTGCCAACAAGCTTTTTAATTTTTTTACATAGAAAAACACATTACAACAATATTCCACTCTCTTCGTTATGCACTTTAACATTCTAAACAAACTACCGTGATTAATGATGAAATAAACAATCCTATATCCACATACACATCTTCATAGGCAACACAACAATCAACACGAGAGATTAAACTCTTATTTTGTTGTGAATGTCTTTTCACGAACTGAAGTGAGGTGTATTAAAAAGGAATTCCGTAAAAAGGTTTATATTTGGTGTTCTCACAAAACATATAGTACATACATGTGGTCTGTGTATGTAGTGAGACCGATCTACTTAATGCAGTGATATTATAGAAATAGTATTATCAATAATCTATATCTAATTTAAATGTAATCGAATTGTTAATAATAGAGTGAACGAGAGAGTTGGTAATATAAATGAAATAATTTTAGATAAAAGGCACCGCTGGGATTCGAACCCAGGATCTCCTGTTTACTAGACAGGCGCTTTAACCAACTAAGCCACGGCGCCACATGGCAACACGCAGCGTGATAAGATTTTTAATTAGTAGTGTTCTGATCAGAAAACACGAAGTGGTGATCATCTGGTTATTTCACTCTTTTGTTAATTGATAAGAAGAGAAAAAGAAGAGAAACACAACTCTTGCAAAAAAGCAACCAAAGTGCGATAAGAATGGGGGGCAATTTTCGTGGAGTGAAACAGAAAATACACTTGTGAGACTCGAACCCACACCAGCCGAACCGAATGTATTAGTGCTCCATCCACATAACACACACGCGGTCTGAACACAGATTCTGCAGGAGTTGGTGATTTCAGAAACGTGAAAAAAACGCTTTGGTCGTGGCTCCTACGTGGTTTCGTAAGAATCAGCATGTGAAAGTGTTCTAGGGGTTCAGGATTAACATCTGGTTTGCTAAATGGTACAACAAATCAATTACACATTGAACTCGAACAGAACTCAAACACCATGAACGAGGATCTGGTGGAGTTGTGGAAGCAGAAATTTAGCTCAAAACAAAACACAACGATTTGAATCCAACACCTTAACCACTCGGCCATCACATCACAGCGCTTCAGGGATGCTACGATCAGCTGATCTTTCTTTTTCTTTGTCTCATTATCTAAGGTGACCTGGGAAAATATCCACAACTCTTTCCTAATGTCTTGTGCTGCATTTCAGGCCTAAATTTAGGGCGGCTCCGGGGTTTCACACATCTCCTCTTACCGATTCTCTGGCTTAGAAACACTAGACGGGGGACATCGTGGTCCTGCTCAGGAGGCTATCGATCTGTCTGTCATATAAAACTGATTGATTGAGAAATTTTTAGGGAAATGCTCCATCTGATAGCTGCAAATGACTGGAGAAGACCATGAATGCTTTCTGTCAGAAGACAATAATGTTCCACAATTTTACTCTTCTGATATTTACCCCAGAATTATGGAAGAGAGACAATGGAACCTCCAAAATCTTTTTGAAATGATAATAAATACGGTTCCTGTGAAACGTGTGGAACCACTGAGTGATTATGATGTTTAAGAGACAAAGGATGTTCCTTTTGTTACTATGCAGCAAACTCGGTAATGTCACAGCCTGAAGTCCAGATGTTCCACATTATTTTTATTAAACCTACCTAAAATCCTATTGTAGCACGATTCATTTCTTGTGATCCAGTTCATCCCAGAGCAGTTCAGTAGGATTGATGTGTGGTGACTGGGCAGGTTCTTCCATGATAGATATCACTCCAGACGACTGTTTCTTCTCTGTATAACAGATCTCACAAACATGAGTATACCCCTCAGATTTCAGCAACCATTTAAGTATCTTCTCAAACTATAGAAATGAAACTTGGATATATTTTAGAGGAGTCAGTGTGCAGCTTGTATAGCAGTTCAGATTCTCTCTCCTCTAAAAATAACCCAACATACAGCCATTATTGTCTAAATAACTGTCAACAAAAGTGAGTACACCCTCAGTGAACATGTCAAAACTGTGTCCAAATTGTCACTATTTTGTGTGAGCACATTGTTATCTCACACTGCTTTAATCCTCCTGGGCATGGAATTCACCAGAGCTGCACAGGTTGTTGCTGGGATACTTTTCCACTCCTCCATAATGACGTCACGGAGCTGCTGGATGTTACACACATGGTGCTTCCACAGGAGCTCAATAGGGTTGAAGTCTGGAGACATACTTGGCCACTCCATCACCTTCAGCCTTCTCAGCAAGGTAGTTGTCATCTTGTTGGTGAGTTTGGGGTCATTATTATGTTGGACTCACCTGGAGGGGTGATATATTTATATATATGTTGAGAGACGAAACACATGAACATAGAATACATTCATCTTTATACAGAGCAACTTACAATGATCTCATTTACAGATATGCACAATAGAGGGTTAAGGGCAGCTTGGTGTCACTGGGATTACAACTCATGACCTTCTGACCAGAAGTCCAACATCTCAGCCATTGAGGTTGCATCATCACAGAGCCAAATGTTTGTAGTTATGTGTTTTGTGGGCGAACATTTCTGGAAGGAGTCTCCAGTGTCAGCATTTTGAGACGTGATGTGGTCCCTATACGTTTTCATGTCATCTCTCCCTCTCTCTCTCTCTCTCTCTCTCTCTCTCTCTCTCTCTCTCTCTCTCACACTCACTGTGTCCTTCCTCCTTACTCTCACTTTCTCTCTCTTGTCACTCCCCTAAAACATAGGAAGGTGACAGCTGGTGAACAACTGAACTGCAGAAAATGGAAAAGGGAAGAAGAGAAAACAGAGAGCTGCAAATACAGGTGAACTTTATACGTCTTCTTCATGCTAATCTTCATGCCTGCTCCTGTAACGACATTAAATGATAAGCTAAGGATATTTATATATTATAATATAATATATGATCGCTGATATTTTTCTCTTCAAGCTGCTGTTGGTTTTCGGTCTCAAGGTTTTTTTAATTCCGAACTTGACAAGTGTGCACCTGATAATGAACCGTGTGTTATTTGTGTATGGTGTGATTTTGTGTTGTAACAGTATTATTAGCATTATTTGTTTATCAAAAAAAAAAGAACAAAGGCAGACAGATGTCTATTATAGACTGTCCAAATAATAAAAACATCTGGAGTGTTAATAAAGCTGAGAGACATTAATGCAGTGTGTATCGGTGTCTCTCAGCTTTATTAACACTCCAGATGTTTTTATTATTTGGACTGTGTGTTTTTGTTCTTTTTTATAGCATGTGGAATTTACTGATGAAAGAAGTGTGTTTGTGTGTATCCTGTGCTGAAGGTGAAGTCACTCTGACCTCTCTCTGGCTCTTTTTATAAAGATTCAGCTCTGGGAAAAGAGCCAGAGAGACTCCACGATGGAGAGATAGTGAGATGGACCGTGATAAAAAAGAGACGAACGAGTCAAGGACACACAGCACACACTTCTGTTCTCTGAGTGAAATCTCATATTTACAAAGAAAGAGTGTGTGTGTGTTTGTGTTTTTCAAATAAGTTCTCTTTCTATCTATCTATCTATCTATCTATCTATCTATCTATCTATCTATCTATCTATCTATCTATCTATCTATCTATCTATCTAACTGTCTGTCTGTCTGTCTGTCTATCTATCTATCTATCTATCTATCTATCTATCTATCTATCTATCTATCTATCTATCTATCTATCTATCTATCTATCTATCTATCTATCTATCTATCTATCTATCCTTCTGTCTCCTTCGATTCCTCCAGACTGCAGGACAGAAGCATGTGGGTGGAGTTTTGCTCTCTGATGCTGATGAGCAGGAGAGTGGAGGCGGAGACAAACTCACTAAACCCCGCCCCTTATGTCATTACTTTATGAAGTGTTGCCTAAAATGGATCATCAACAGTAGAACAGCTCAGATCACAGGTACACACACACACACACACACACACACACACACACACACACACACACACACAGAATGGAATATGATCAGTTTGATGTAATGGACTGCAATGGCATTTATACCATCACTAGCTGAAGGTAATGACTTTAGTAAGTTTCTCAGCACTCAAGCAGAAGTACTGACTGATACGTTCCTGTCATATCTGCTCTGAGATTCTCTGGTTGAAGATGAATGTATGGGATCATTTATCCTCGAGCATAAAGGATTTCAGCAAACATACGAGGTGGTATCATAAAGTTTGGTGATTCGCTCTGTTTCTTAAGAAAGTACTTTATATATCTGCGTTTCCACACGATCACCTTCAAAATAGTCTCCTTATATAGTTAAACAGTGACCCAGTGTTCTCCTGGAACATGTCCTGGAAGTCTTCTTCTCAAAACGCATCCTACAACTTCTGCAATTCACACCGGATCTTCGTAACAGTGACAAACTGGTGATCTGGATCTTCATCTTTAGGTAGAGGGTAAAGCCAAAGCGCAGGAGCTGAATCAGGTGATTAGGGTGGGTGTGGAAGTGAGATCGTGTGGATCGTTCTCCGACGATCATAATGCACGAGTTGCCAAACGGTCTTGCTGATCTCTCGTCGTCTTCCGGAAAGTTCTCCTGCTCTTGAACCGCGTGTGCCGCTCGAAACACCTCGAACGACTTGTCCCAGTGTTGCTGTATGTCACACGTCACATGTCCACGACGAAAAGACATACGTGGGAACGCACGTGGGTCAGAACAACAGCCAGCTACACCATCAGTCTCCAAACCTTTTGATACCACCTGTATCTCTTTACACTTTATATCTTTCTATTTATTTATTTATTTGTTTGTTTGTTTTTATCAAATTTAAGTAAAATTTGTCCACCATCCAGTTAGATGTTATATAACTGGACCTGGACATAAAACTGAACAGATACATTTTGTTTACAGTTGTATAATAGGTGTGTATGCCTAAAAAACAACTTGTAAATACATGAGATAAATTGAGGTTTATTTAATTAAAATATTTTCTTTACAGCAATAATATATAATAATATTTATTAATTAATTATGAGTAAACGATCTAATTTTGTATTTGGATTCAAATGACCTCATACTGTGTTTCTAAAGACCTCGTTTATATATTGTTTTATACTGTTAAATACTCCGTATATGCACTTTATTAGATTTATTATTCATAAGAATGTTCAGCCTTCCAGGAAAGTAAAAGGGGATAAATATTATTGTCTTGACATGAAGGATTTAGACGGTAAATTACAGTAAAAGATAAAAGTATGTGCCTGATATCCGAGTCAGGATTTTACAGGGTTTTAAAGCACCCTAATGTTTATAAGAGCAGTATCTCAAATCGCGCCATCTACTGTCCAATAAGGTGCACAGCATGGTTTATAATAAAGTCATTGATTTTAGAGTATTGAGTCTAAAGTATGTAATAATTACAGAGAAAGTAACAGAATAAATGTTTGTAATTTCTAGAGTAATAAATGTAACTCTAATCTCCATCAGTGCGTTCTGGGAGTCTTTCGAGTTAACAGAAGAGTGTTGGTACAGTGAGCCAGCAGGGGGCAGAAGTCAAGCAAAAAGATGATGAACAACGGTGTGTTTAGTTTTAATGTTCAGCTGCATAAAAGCTGCCTGACTTCATCTCCTTAAGAGCTTTACTTCATTGTGCTGAGCTGCCCATGATGCACAAACGAAAACTAAATTATTAACTGCTTTTAACATTTAATGCTTCCTGATTGATAAAGTGAACTTTTATGTCACAGCCAGATCATAAAGTTAAGCTGACTCTCTCTCTCTCTCTCTCTCTCCTCTCTCTCTCTCTCTCTCTCTCTTATTTTCTCTCTCTCACTCTCTCTCTCTCTTATTTTCTCTCTCTCACTCTCTCTCTCTCTCTCTCTCTCTCTCTCTCTCTCTCTCTCCTCTCTCTCTCTCCTCTCTCTCTCTCTCTCTCTCTCTCTCTCTCTCTCTCTCTCTCTCTCTCTCTCTCTCTCTCTCTCTCTCACTCTCTCTCTCTCTCTCTCTCACTCTCTCTCTCTCTCTCTGTTTTTAATTAGCTA
>NC_060894.1:22375000-22527500 GCF_014805685.1 Silurus meridionalis | reverse complement strand
ATAATATCTGGAGCGCACTTGAGATTTGGACTTTTCTCTATTTGGATGTGAATTTTCGGTCACATCATGTCTTGGTTTTCATCATTTAAGGATTTGAAGCTGTTAATTAATAACTAAGCTGAATTTTTAATTATTCAGCATTTTAACCTGCTTACTTTGATTGAAATAGAAGATGGGATAGACACATTTTTGAAAAATGGATAACAGAGAAGCTGATTTTCAAACTTTACTGTTTATGCTAATTGTATAATCTTATTTACAGTTTTATTTACAGTCCAACTCATGTTTTTTTTTTTTAAAGAACCTTAATCACTTTTGTCTTACTTTATTTCTTTTTTTTGTCTTTTTTACTGTTAGACAAATTCTTCTGCAGTTGGGAATAGTACCTTCAGCTTCACCCCTGTAGCTACCAATGAAATTTCAGATGACAATAAGACTTAATAAGCACACGGTATAATGAAAGTCACTGATCTGAAATTCTGTTTGGACTTTTTGTGAGCTGATATTTTTCATCGTTAGAAATAGGATACACACGATCGCCTCCACAATGGGTATGGAACTTTTCGCTGTAGCTGTGGTGGTGCTTCTGTTTTTCATGGTTTTGAAGCAATTTAGCTTTTGGGAGCCGCTCTCTATGGAGGGTAAGCGCTCTACTGTCATTTCTCTTACTATGAAACCCAGCTTCTATTATGCTTGTGCACTTAAACAATATATTATTATATAATAATATGTATAGTATTATACCATGGTCAGTGTGAATACTTGAAGCTGATTGGTTGAAGGCATGAGTTTAATCAGTTTTAACAGATTAATCGCTGTAATCATTAAGAAGCAAATGTAATCACAGTAACAGTCATATACAGAGTATATTTCATTATATGAATATGGTAATTTTTATATAATGGCAGAAGCACAAGATGAATTCAACAAACTGTATAAATTGTTAAGACCATGTTATTATTGGAGATGTGGCACAGATACCAGCCTTCAGTTTCACCATGAAGCTCCTGCAGCACAACTGGCTTCTTAAAACCTTTACATGAGATTTAAAGAGAAGGATATACAGGATATTACAGTCTTTATTAACAACATTTGCATAATATATCACAATCTTATTAACATGTCTTATTTCCTCATGTTTCATCCTCTTCCTGTTCGTTTTCTGATCAAAAGATGGTGAGTGTATACCTGCGTCTTTCTAAACGATTCCCCCGTTAGAGTTATCACTGTATAATGCGCTCGAACTTCTGCGTATTCTGTTATGTTCTTCTCCATCACCATTCCATTCAGCTTCTCTCCTCTCTCCCTCTGTCTATAAGAGAGTGCAGATGCTGAGCTGGAGCTGGCGATGGTGAGACACCAACCTGAAGGACTGGAGAAACTTCAAGCTCAAACGAAATTCACCAGGAAGGAGCTTCAGTCGCTCTACAGAGGCTTCAAAAATGTAATAGTGGATAAGAAAGGAATAAAACAAGAATATGCATCATTTCTTTTTAGTTTACGGTTGAAAAAAAAACTAAATATTGTATAATTTATATTTTTAAAATGGCTTTTCTCTCTCTCTCTCTCTCTCTCTCTCTCTCTCTCTCTCTCTCTCTCTCTCTATCTTTGTGGTTAGGAGTGCCCCAGTGGATTAGTCGATGAGGAAACCTTTAAGGTTATTTATTCCCAATTCTTCCCTCAAGGAGGTACATTGAGAGTTAACTGTAGCCTTCTATCATCTGCACTTTAATGCCAATTCTTTTCTCATGTGTATAAACAGGGTAATGAAGTGTTCTGTTCCCAGCTAACAATAATATGATCAACAGCATGAAAATGTTTTCTTTAAATAATAGTTCTAATAATACATGTTTTTGTGTCACTGTATTTAAATGGGAACATCTGATGACAGTTTTGCTCACACTGAAATTTATCTGATTGTTAAATCTTCCCAAAGCTTAAATGTAGAAACTTTTATAATTCTACCAACATATTCAGGATAATTTAAATCCCTTTCACAGCAAATCTGCCAACAATCCACATTATTAAAATTCATCACACTAGCCTCTTGACTTGACTTGACCAACTAGCCAGAAGATTAGCAAGTTAGCTATCAGACAAGCTAAAAAGCAAAAATGACTGTTTACAGAGTTCTATAATGTAAATCACAAATTAAAAAATTCACAGTGTGATATAAAAGTTTGTATAATATTGTATTAGTTATCAGAATAGCTAGTTAGTATGCTAGTAAGCTAGCAGCTATGACAGATCATTGCTTTAAGGATATAAGCCGCACCGCTTAACGCAGGAAAAACTACTGCTTTTAACTTATTTATTATTGCTGTAGATAACTTTATGTTCATCATGTAAAAAATTAAAAAATTAAAATTACTCAGAGATTCAGATTGATGTGTGAGAAGGAAAATAATAGTGAAATAGTAAAGAAACTGGTTCAAATAATGAACAATAAATCGAATTGGTTTATAAACTGGCTTTAGCTTGTGATTAATAACTGATCTAATAGTCAGAATTAAATGAAAAGTTGCTGCAGGGGAGTTAAATATACATTATGCAATTCAAAGTACAATATCAATTGTGATAAATATATAATGACGGAAACTTCAGTACTTTTCTCAAACTTGTTTTTTTAGATGCATCCACATATGCACATTTTCTGTTCAATGCCTTTGATATGGATCGAAATGGTTCTATACAGTTTGAGGTAAGAAACAAACTCAGTGTCTCCATGTGTGTTAGAGTATCTACTCTCTCTCTCTTTCTGATGTCGTCTCATTCTCACTACCTTTCCTTGGTGAATTGTTGTCTTATTATGGATTTCTGTGTGTGTGTGTGTGTGTGTGTGTGTGTGTGTGTGTGTGTGTGTGTGTGTTGGCAGGACTTTGTGATTGGACTGTCCGTACTGCTGAGAGGTTCAGTAACAGAGAAGCTTCATTGGGCATTTAATTTGTATGACATCAATAAAGATGGCTTCGTCACCAAACAGGTGCAGGACAAAACCATCGTAACACTTTCAGTACCAGCAGAATCAAATGGCTTCTTTTGCTTTATTCTTTTTTTTTTCTGTTGACCTGCAGGAAATGTTGGCCATCATAAAGTCCATCTATGACATGATGGGCCGGTACACGTACCCCAGTGTGAAGGCGGATGCACCATTTGAACATGTGGAGAAATTTTTCCAGGTAACTGCTTCAATTCATTCAGCAAAATATATTTCTTTATTTCGCTCGTGGAAAAATATACAGGATGTCCCAATATTCTCCATATATACAGAAGAACACTCATCAAACTGTCCAAACTCTCCCAATTCTAGCTCCCAGTTTGGAAGCAGGTTTTATGTGTGATGTTCTTGTAATGTTTTCTGTTAAACTCCATAACGACCGTGTGAGAGATTCCTGCTGTCAGTGCACTAGTTTATACACTCATTCATTCTTAAAGGCAGAAATAAGCAAATATGAACAATTTATACTGTGTGTATTTGCAAAAAATCCAAAAAATACTCCAACATTTCCATAAAATGTTGTTTTCCAGAAAATGGACCGGAACAGAGACGGAGTCGTGACCTTAGATGAGTTCATCGAAACGTGTCAGATGGTAAAATCCGAGCATCTTTATTTCCAGTATATTATATTTGCTGAAGAATATCAGTTTTATACATCTGTTTCTGTCTCTCTGTTTATCAGGACGGGAGCATTATGGCTTCCATGCAGCTGTTTGAGAACGTTCTCTAAACCAGTGAAGGCCACAGCATGAGAGATCTGATGTCAAGGAGAAGTGTGACGATATGTATATCAGTCTAACAAATATTTCACAGCCGTGTAAAAAACATTAATCTGATACAAAATTCTGTATCGATGTAAACTATAAAAAGTGAGACATTTACACATTGTTCTGGTAAAATCCTGAAGGTTCTGAGTTCAGATTTGAACAGAATTTCTCTGACTGAACATCTGAAACTGCACAGTGACACTGGAGAGAGAGTGGAAGCTCAGAGACGTCTTTCAGCCTGTTCTGTTCTTTTCTTACTCATCTGAACAGCAATCCTTTCCATTATAGAAGCTCAAATTAGCCACAACTGACCTCCATTGAAAAGTTTGGATTGTTATGAGCATGAAGATCCTCCTCTCAGTCTATGTTCCTGTTACAGACTCTCTTTCTTCATCCTTCTCTCCATCAGTCTACCAATAACACACACTGTCTCTTCAGATTTTCTTTATGTCCATAAATGTTTATGTTTCGTAGCACACACATGTACACACACAACACACACACACACACACACACACACACACACACACACACACGTACACACACAACACACACACACACACACAACACACACACACACACACACACACACACAACACACACACACACACACACACAACACACACACACACACACACACACACACACACACACACACACACACACACACACACACACACACACACACACACACACACACACACACACACACACACACACACACACACACAACACACACACACACACACACACACACACACACACACACACACACACACACACACACACACACACACACACACACAAACACACACACACACACACACACACACACACACATACACACACACACATACACACACACACACTCTTTCTCTTTCACTAAACCTGACTTGTATATCTCTATTTGCTGTCCATCTTTGGACCAGTAACTGTATCTCAGTAAGCAGGATTCATCAGCATTCCTCCAGTAGCTGGTGAGATTCCAGCATTCCTCCTCCTGTCGTCTGTGTTCAGGGAAGTGTTCAGGATATGAATGATGAGAATGGGATTTTGTTCACATGTGTATGAGATGATTCTACACGTTTCTACACATGTTTCTACACATGTTTCTACACATGCCACGCCCACCTGAGCAGCACCTTAGAGAGCTTCCACAATGATTCCACAATGTTACACGGCATGTCGGAATGTTGAATGTGAAGCTGTGAGAATGTCGCATGATGCACTGAAAACTGCAACAACAACTCGTATGATTATCACATTATCATACTGTGAATTCATTTGAATGTTGCAGATCTATAATATTTGCCTCATTTGATTCTATAGAATTGAGTATTTATCAGATTTGTTGTTTGTATTTATTGTTAGCACTCGGGTTGATCTTATTGTATGAAACTGGACCAATAAATGAGCATGATTAACTCTAATGATTTCGAGCTTTCACACAACACACACTGGATCACAGCACACTGCAGGTACATTAGGACACAATACACATCTTTTATTGTTATTATTTACATCATTTACTGTGTTTTGACATTCAGGAGGGGGATGTCATGTCTGTGGTTTGGATAAGTGCACACATTTCTATCACCACAAGGTGGCTCCACATGCATTTCCCCTTCTCTCTAAACCACCAAAAATATTCAGCTTCTTACATTTAATGAGTTTACATCAAAACAAGAAAAGTGGCCCAAAGGTCAAAAGATCATCCAAAGCAATGAGAAGCTGCAGTTTTACTTCTGTACCACTTTTAATAATAAAAGTTCTTATGCTTGAGTGAGCGATGCAACACATCAAGATTGAACCTGGTGCATGTTTCTGATATAAAGATGTACACCAGTGCATGTGCGGTTCATACAGGAAGTCCAGATATAAGTGCAAATTCACTGTTTCCTGTGTGAGTTGCTTGTAGGGAGGGGCACGACTTCCTGTAGTCTGTCAACACACACTTTTTGCCTTCCTGGTAAAATCTAGTCTTCAGAAGGTCTGAGTGTTTTGCACCTGACACACACACACACACATTTCCTGTCTCCTGTTCTACGAGGCACTGGGCTTCGTACACAGTAAGTCACCTGTTTGTTCATTTTCTTCATCTTCTGCTTTCAATATTTTCCTCTCAAAGCTCCATCACACACACTTCAAAAACCGAAGTGTGTATGTAGAGAAGCAAAGCGTTGACTGCAGCATATTACAGCTTCTTCTAGAACTGAAAGAAATCATGTTAAGTTCTCATGTTCAGGACATGGAGGAGTGTAACATCATCACCTGCTTCTGCTTTACATCGAGAGAATAGACCGTTTTTATCACCACTTTCAGTCCTCTTCCTTCCTCTGTCTGTTTCTGTCTGCCTCCATCTGCCTCCATCTGCCTCGTCAACTCAATAAGACCTGAACTTTGTCATGCTTTTTAAAGCATCATGTTACTTATGTTTCTCTTTTATAGTAAACACGTGCAACACAACAAACCATATCAAATTTTTTTTTTGTGTGAAGTGTGTAAAGGTATGTGTAGTGTGTGTAAAGTGTGTGTAAAAGTATGTGTAGTGTGTGTAAAGTGTGTGTAGTGTGTGTAACGTGTGTGTAAGGTGTATGTAAAGTGTGTAGTGTGTGTAAGGTGTATGTAAAGTGTGTAAAGTGTGTGTAAAGTGTGTAAAGTGTGTGTGTGTGTAAAGTGTGTATGTGTGTGTAAAGTGTGTATAAGTGTGTGTAAAGTGTGTGTAAGTGTGTGTAAGTGTGTGTGTAAGTGTGTGTAAAGTGTGTGTAAAGTGTGTGTAAGGTGTGTAAAGTGTGTGTGTGTGTGTAAAGTGTGTAAAGTGTGTAAGGTGTGTGTAAAGTGTGTGTGTAAAGTGTGTGTGTGTGTGTAAAGTGTGTATGTGTAAAGTGTGTGTGTAAGTGTGTGTAAAGTGTGTATGTAAAGTGTGTAGTGTGTAAGTGTGTGTGTAAAGTGTGTAGTGTGTGTAAAGTGTGTGTAAGGTGTGTGTAAAGTGTGTAGTGTGTAAAGTGTGTAAGGTGTGTGTAAAGTGTGTGTAAAGTGTGTGTAAAGTGTGTGTGTAAGGTGTGTGTAAAGTGTGTGTGTGTGTAAAGTGTGTGTAAGGTGTGTGTAAAGTGTGTGTAGTGTGTGTAAAGTGTGTAAGGTGTGTGTAAAGTGTAGTGTGTAAAGTGTGTGTGTGTAAAGTGTGTGTAAGGTGTGTGTGTGTGTAAAGTGTGTAAGGTGTGTGTAAAGTGTGTGTAAGGTGTGTGTAAAGTGTGTAGTGTGTGTAAAGTGTGTGTAAGGTGTGTGTAAAGTGTGTAGTGTGTGTAAAGTGTGTGTAAGGTGTGTGTAAAATGTTTAGTCCTCATGCCTCTTGATGCGTTTCTGTAAAACCAACGCATGAGAAACACATCATTGTACACAGCAGCTGGTGTTTAATTCTGACTTATGAGTGAATATAGAGAATTATTATAGAGATCATTTTGTACAAAAGACACACACACACACACACACACACACACACACACACACACACACACACACACACACACACACACACACACAACAACTCTATAGATTCGCAGGCCAAAAAGGCCTGTCTGATCAAGCTTTTCTTCACTTCTGGTTTTGTTCACTACATTCTTTATTTTGTTCCAACATCTGGTTTGTTTTTAATTTTCTCCTCATTTCCCCTCTGTCTCCCCATTTTCTTTTCTTCTTCCTTATTCTCTCTTCTCACCTTTCATCTGCTCTTCTCCTTCCTGTTTTCCTCTCTACATTTTCTCTTCTTTTCTTTTCTTTTCTTTTCTTTTCTTTTCTTTTCTTTTCTTTTCTTTTCTTTTCTTTTCTTTTCTTTTCTTTTCTTTTCTTTTCTTTTCTTTTCTTTTCTTTTCTTTTCTTTTCTTTTCTTTTCTTTAGGTTTCTTATATTATATTATATTATATTTTAATTTATTTCAGGCCCTAATCTCATTTGTTCCAATGGCTGTTGTGGATTCAGTGAAGATCGGTAAAAACAAGTTCATCAGCAAGTAAGAGTCAAATTTTTAAATCCAAATGAGTGCAAACTTTATTATTATTATTATAATTATTATTATTATTATTATTATTATTATTATTATTATAGTTGTTGTTGTTGTTGTTGTTGTTATTATTTAATAATAAAAAGCCTGTATTCTCTTTATTGCTCTGAGAAAGTGAACTGCCTCTGTTTTATGAGTAAAAATTTTATTTTTAGAACTGACTTACTGTCACATCTCAAAACCTACAACCTTTATTATGAGGAGAAATCACTCCAGCTGCGGCACAGAGAGGCGAGTCACACACACACACACACACACACACACACACACACACACACACACACACACACACACACACAGACTGAGAAAGCTAGTTTGTGGCACTTTGTGTTTATATATAATATTTTTTGGGGATTGTTGTGACTGAAACAGGAGGAAGGAGAGCTGATCATTGAAGGTTTGCTGAACATCTACTGGGGTCTGCAGCGACCAATCAGACTGCAGATGCAAGATGGCAAAGAGCCAACCGACTTTCCTCGTTTCCTCGCATCACTGAGACGCTCAAGAGTTGGGATGAAAAGAAATGGCCCAAAGTATACAGCAGTTTTTATTTCATTCAATAGTTTATCATTCTTTTACATAATAATAATAATAATAATAATAATAATAATAATAATAATAATAATATACAACAATATAAAGGAATAAAAGGATCACATTATGCCAAGTCATAACTCTTTTTTTTTAGACAGCACACGACACAGGCTCCACCCACAATTAAGGTCACCGAGCCTGAGAGGGAATCAGATGAGAGAACAGATCAGGCAGAAGATACAGGTACATCAATTTAAACTTAAACTCATAGAATCCTAATGTACACTGAACTCAAAAACTCAAAAGTTTGGACTCGCCTTCTTATTCAATGTTTTTCTAATGTACAGTAATACTGAAGTCAAACAAATATAGAATTACGTAGTAAACAAAAATGGGTTAATAACCCAGAATATCTTTTATATTTTCAATACTTAAAAATAGCCTCCTGCTTAGATGATGCTCATGAGGTAGTCACCTGAAATGGTTTTCCAAAAAGCTTGAGCAGTTGCCAAGGTGTTGAGTGCTTGTTGGCTGCTTTTCCTTCACTCTCAGGTCTAACTCATCCCAAACAATCTATACTGGGTTTTAGGGGTGATTGTGGAGGCCAGTTCATCTGATGCAGCACTCCATCACTATCCTTCTGGAACAAACAACCCTTACAGAACCAAGAGGTGTGTTTTTAAGGTCATTGTCCTGTTGGAAAAGAAATTATAACCCAATTAATGCAAACCAGATAGAGTGGCATGTAGCTGCAAAATGCTGTGGTAGCCATGCTGGTTTACGAGTGTCCTCAATTCCGACTAAATCGCCAACATTGTCACCAGCAAAACACCTCCACAGCATCACACCTTTGGAGAATCTGAAATATGTGTTTTTGTTTACTAAATAATTTCATATGAGTTCTTTAATAGTTTGGATTCTTTAGATGTTGAAAATAATAATAATAACAATAATAATAATAATAAAAAACACTGAAGAAGAAGGTACAGTATGTTCAAACTTTTGGCTGGAACCATATATATTTATATATTGTATGTAATGTTGTTACGTGTCACATGGGCAGTAGAAGAGGAGGATTCCTCTCTGCAGAGGACCAGGAGTTGTGTGAGTGGGCGGAGTCTTGGTGAGCAAACAGAACCTGGTAACCAGAGGCGAATCAGACGACATCGCTGTTCCTTCAATGGCCATTTCTACAATCGCACAGTATGAGTTACTACAGTCTGAATTCAGTAACCAAACGTCGAGTTTCTGTGTTCAATTTTGACATTTTTTTGTTGCATTATTTTTGTTGTGTTTGTATTAGAATTGTTTTTTTATTGTATTTTTTATAGATATTTTTATAAATTGTCCAAATTTCTATTTAAATGTCTACTTTTTTAAAAACTACCATAACTCATATTTAACATCTACATTTCTGCTTCAAAGTCCGACTTTTCTAGAAATTAACAAAGTTTTTTTCATCATTTCAAATTAATAAAATGATCACCATCAAAATTACTGTTCCGAATGTTTACATTTCTAAATTTTCTCTAGTCTGTCTTGGAAAACGTCTGTCTCTTGACTCTTCTGTATTTATTCTGTTTTCCTCCTCACCTTCTCGATTTGTCAGACGGCGGTTTTCACCCCGGCTTTTGGTTCGGTCACTAACGTCCGCATCAACAGCTCCATGAACATGTCGCAGGTCCTGCGTGTGCTGCTCAACAAGTTTAAGATTGAGAACGGTCCTGATGAGTTCAGTCTCTTCCTTTTACACATTAGTGGAGGTGAGCTGCTACACCCTCACCTGGATGCTGAACATTTTCACTGCAAACAGAATTGAATGCCATTCAATTGGTTTCTGTGTTTTGTTTCAGAGCGCGTCCAGCTAAAAAAGGATGATCACCCGCTGGTCTTTCGTCTCCTGCATGGACCATGTGAACAGATCAGCAAAATCTTCCTAATGGAGCCTGACCAGGTCGAGGAGGTCACCTATGATGTAAGATATTGGTGTCAGCTGGTTCAAGCTATTTGAGCTATTTCTAAACAATGTTGAATCCGGCTTGGGTTTAAATCAGTACATACACAGTACACCAGCAGTGGGCCGTGTATTTTACACCTAAACCTTCAATATTGTGAATCAATTCAGATCAATCAAATACAGAAACCATCAGTATTTTAGAGACGTGCAGTAGATCAGAGCGCTGCATCACACAGGATCTCATACAGTCAGAATAAACGTCATTAGAGCAAGAAACCCAATGATCACAATTCAACACGTCTCCTTTCACTGGAGCCACAACTGCACTTCCACATACATCATCTCCAGCAGGAGCACCGATATTCACCTCACCACATCACCCCGGGGTTTCCTGCTTTGTTTCAGCACATTACAGTTTTCCTGTGGATTTGAAATGAAGACAAATGATGCGTTTCTGTGCAAATTCTACAGGAAAAAAAACACTAAAGTATGAAAAAGTTTAACAACTGTTTTAAACTGTTTTGGTGACCTTTAATCACAATGTCCGACTTCTTTTATAAAGTCTATCTTGTGAATGTCCTTGTGTCTGCAACCGAATCAGTTTCTTCTCCTCTGTCAGTCATTGCGGAATGAAATAACAGCTATTAAATCCATGAGAATATATTCCAGCTTGTGCTACAGATGCGGGTTGCGAGCTCTGACTAGTGCGCTCTCTGACCATCCGAACCAAAGGATGTGAATGCTGATCTGATTGGACGCCTGTTAGAGAGCCTCAGAGTCGACAACTTGCAGTCTGATTGGTTATTTATCAACTCAGTTTATGTGTAAAGACTCGACTGTGACTCTCAGCACACTGATCTATCAATAGAATGATATTAATGACTCAAACAACTTCAGAAAATGGTGTGAATAAGTCCACGTGTGCGGATGCTCGTGCCCTCTCTGCCACTGCCAGGCACCAATCAAAACAAGTTTAAGACAGAGCGCACGCTCGACCCTGATTGGTACTTTCGGCGGCGTGTTTGACCAGTTACGTTTTTATTCGCTCATAAATAAAAAGGAACGACTGATTTTGCGAAATGTATTTGAGTAAAATGTCAGATGACTTTGAAATGTAGTGAAGTTTCAAAATTCTCTCCAAACGGAAATACTCGAGTAAAACACAATACGAAAAAGTTGCTTAATTACAGTAAGGAATTACATTTACTTCCTTTCTGTCTGACTTCATGATTCAAAAGAAATTGGTTGGTGTTTAAATAAAAGTAAAAAAAGCATTTTGCTCCATTTTTACTCAGTTTTTCAATTTTTTTCACAATGTAGGTTTGAATAGCAGAATTCAGGTGAACATGATGCTAGAAATGCTGATGTTGCATCTTGAACCTGCAGCAGCAGTCAAAACAACATGTTTCATGTTATTTGTCCAGACAGTGTACAGCAGCATGGGAGATAAACAACATGAAACTCCAGTAAACAGTCATTCAGGTGTTGTTTTGTTGTTTGCAGGTAGCGCAGTATATCAAGCTGGAGATGCCTGTGCTACAGAGCTTCATTGTGAAACTGAAGGAGGAAGAGAACAGAGAGATGGAGAAGATCAAGCAGCGGTACGTGTGAATGGAAACTCACTGGTATTTGAATGGATGTTTATTATACTGTATATTTATTATGAATTATTGTTGTTGCAGGTACTGTGAAACACGGCGTACGATTCTGCAGCACATGCAGCGTCTGTCTGATAAAGCTTTTTGTTAGTAGATGTTTCATTTCATTTCTCTCTCAGGATCTTATTTTTTTTTTAATCACTCCAAGGATTGAAACATCACTCATCAAAACATTGTCTAATGTTATAGTATGACTTAAGAGTGCACTACCAATAGAATAATTTCTGGTACATCCTGCAGTTGTTAGACTGTGAATCCAATAATCCCCTACCACTTCATTTACATTTCATCAGATATTTCTAAATATCTAAATATCAAACCAAATGTAAGATCAGATCTGGACTAAAGTGATGCCTGTCACTCAGCATCATCATACAGATCTTATAACCAGAGTGTATCTTCTCTACTCCTCCGTCTCACTGGAGAAGTAGCATTTGATGATCTTTTCTATGAATTCTCAGAACTGCTTTAGTGAAACTGAATCCTGCTGTGTACTGATTTTGCTCTGATCATGTTGTAATGTATTTGTTGTATCTGAGGAACCATGAGAACATGTAAGACTTAATAAAATGGAGATTATTTATTTTTCCTTTTTATTTAATAAGTAATGTTGTTGTTTTTTTATAGCAGTGTCTGCATGATGTAGCACCAGTGCTGAACTTACAGACAGTGACGTAATCTATATGCGCGCGCGCGTGCATGTGCGCGAACGTATAACGAACGTGCCAGACGCAGAGGAGCGCGCGAGCGAAACATTCACCATTATAGAAAACACCAGCAAACCGGAAGTGAACAAACAGATCAATGTGATTTATCTGCTGTAAAAAATAAAATGGAGATACACGGAATGTTCTTTCAATTATGTGTAATTATGTTGTTAAATGATTTATTTTTAATTTAATTATGATTTTCTGCCATAACAATATAGACTGTGTTATTGAATAGGTTAGGATTAAAAAAAATAATAAATAAATACGTTGTAAGTAAATAAATGGCAAAAAGAAAGAAAGACAACACAAATTGGGCAAAATATTTCCAGGATTTAGAGCAGGGGTGTGGATTTCCGTGTACAGCGCCACCATTTGAGAAATAATCTGGAGATTACAAAAAAAGCTCATCGGCTTCAGATGACAGAAGCCCAGCCGCGTCCTTTTTCCCGTTATTCCCATGACCAGGGCAGGAAATCCCGCCCCAAACACAGCCCAAATCCACAATTCCCTCCACTCGGAGTCCAGTCCATGATCTTCTACCCTGTGCAGTGCATTTCCATATGGAATAAAGAGCAAATCGAGAACCAGAGGAGCAAACAGACCTTTTTGGTACCAGGAGGAGAAACAGCAGCAGCAGCAGCAGCCATCCATCAGGTAAGAAGCAGATATTTATCTTTATTTATTTACTTCTGATTATGTAATAAAGTGCGCCATGCAGCAGTCATTATGATCAGTTAATTTATTCATTGAATAATTTATCCATCATAAACCAAACACACACACACACACACACACACACACACACACACACACTTCTCATCCGGAACATATGCCGTCTATAGACAGTGAGAAATTATAGGGATTCGTTTAATTAAAAGGTTTGTTTTCGTAAAGTGTGTGTGTGTGTGTGTGTGTGTGTTTGGGTGCGCACCACTTTATTAAAATGGAGTGTTTGAACACACCCTGATGCTGATGATGGAGGTGAAACCTTTACATGTAGACGCAGATTGGATGAAACACATGAAACCCTCTGTAATAACAGCTTGATATAGTAAACACGGATTATAGGTGTGGTTTTGGTTGTGTCTTTTTCTTTTAACACACATTATATACTGTTCCCATCACTTCTCTGGATAAAATAAAAACTGTTCTTCTTAGACATGAAAGATTTTGTTCCAGTTTCATGGCCAGCACTTTTCCCAGGTGGAGGTTGAGAAAAACTTGAGAATGTGGTGTATCTCAACACAAATCAGCCAAGAGCTTCAAAACATCATCATTCTGACATTCAGAAGGAAATACATCAAGATTAAAAAATCCCCAGCCCTTAAGCTTCAGCTCATAGTAACTGATCTGAAAATCAATGGGGCTTTTAGCGCTTAATAAGATCAACTGAGCATCACTTCTGCTCGACAAACACAATTAGCAATCTGCAAGTGCAAAATCCTGGCCATGTCTGACCGCAGTCTGGCTCAGACTTTTAGACCAATCACATGTACACTATATGCACTGTATGTAGAATACAAACATCTGGTTACAGATGTTTATGCCTTCTGCATTATTGAATCATTTTAGATTTCCAATTAAATTAAGATTTTACAGAAATGTATAAACTGCACTAATTATAGGATTGTCATATGTAATGTTGACTTTATATAGTTTATTACTGTTTACTGCTTTTTATATTTTTAATTTATAATTTCATTATTTTGAACATAACATGAATGTCCTTTCACCAATTGCTTCTGCTCTTAGTTCCATCACTGGATTTCCTTGTTTACTGTTAAGTATGAAATATATGTGAGGGGGAAAAGAAATCAGCTGAGCTGGAAATGAGGATTGTGGGTACATCATCACGTAGGTCATGGACGTGGAGATTCACCACATATGATGGAGGTTTTAGTAACAAAGAATATATTAGTAATTATTTCTGTTGTTGCATCGCTATTTTCTACAAATGACATATTACTTGAGAAATCAAGCTAATCTTACTGCTAATCCTAAAATCCAAACTGTAGTCTAGTATTTGAGTTAAACAGCCTTTTCTTTAAAAAGGGTTATTCAACAACAGAAAGTCTTTTTAAACACAGTTAAATGCTCTAATACAGTGTCAATTACTTGATTACAGGATGGGGCAGCTGTGCATCTTTACAATCTTCTGTCTGGCTTTAATGCTATTGCTGCATGATACATCAGCAAGCAAGAAAGGAACAAGCATCAAGAAGCCGACCAACACTAAAACACCTACATCTTCAAACAAGCCTCCTCAGGGGAGCAAGCCACAGCCCAACTATCCCAGGCAGCCCAACCAGCATACCAATGCAGGCAGTAATCCTGGGGTAGGGCATCCCAACCAACAATACCCTGCTAAAGGAGGTGCTAGTCCAGGAGGATATCCTAATCAGAACCCTGCTGGTGGGAGTTATCCTGCAGGTGGGAGTTATCCTGCTGGTGGGAGTTATCCTGCTGGTGGGAGTTATCCTGCAGGTGGGAGTTATCCTGCAGGTGGTGGGAGTTATCCTGCTGGTGGTAGTTATCCTGCAGGTGGGAGTTATCCTGCAGGTGGGAGTTATCCTGCTGGTGGGAGTTATCCTGCAGGTGGGAGATATCCTGCAGGTGGCAGTCACCCTGCTGGTGGGAGTTACCCAGCAGGTGGAAGTTATCCTGCAGGTGGCAGTTACCCTGCTGGTGGGAGTTATCCTGCAGGTGGCAGTTACCCTGCTGGGGGGGGTTACCCAGCAGGTGGGAGTTACCCTGCTGGTGGGAGTTATCCTGCAGGAGGAAGGTATCCATCTGGAGGGCAATATCCAGGACAAGGGGGCAGTAGTCCTGGAGGGTATCCTAACCAGTATCCAGGAAGAGGAGGTGTGAATCAAGGTGGGCATTCCAATCAGTTCCCTGCAGGTGGTAGTTACCCATCTGGAGGACAGTATCCTAGAGGAGGTGGTGTAAGTCCTAACCAGTATCCTGCAGGGTACCCAGCGGGTGGTGGCTATCCAGTAAGAACAGCAGGACAACCAGGAGGATTCCCAGGGGGCTATCCATCTTCAGGAGGAGTATATCCTAACTGGAATCCTAACAATAAAATCCTTAGTCCACGCTATGGAGGTGGATTTGGGGGTCCAGGGTATGGAATGGGTGGCTCCCCTTTCTCCAAATCGGTTCATAATATGGGTTATGCACCATCTGTGAAATCCAAAGGCTTTGCCAAAAAGGCAATGCTGGCAGCTGGAGTTGGTGCAATGGCGGGGATGGCTGTAGGGTACGGCCTGGGTCGATTTCCACGTCCACACTTTCAGTTCAGCAGCCCCCAAGAGGAGCATTACTACAACCATTATATGCAGAAGCAGTATGGCACAAAATCTACTGATACCAATGACTATGGCCGTGACTACACTTTCAAGCCACCGCCACAAGCCCAGACTTATGAAAACTATATGGACAAGTGCATGAATAGAACTGACCTCTTGCGTGATGAAAATATTAGCAGTATCCAGGGGGATGGGCCCATGACTGAGGAGAGAATTTCTGAGAGAGTAAGCACTGCCGAGAATGCTACAACTGAAGTTCAGGTCTCTGTTAAGTCCCAAGACATCAATGATGATACAGTGAGCATCACAGAGATTGGTTACCCTGCACTCATCCAGCAAATGAAGGCTCGGAGATGTGTAGAGTTGTACATGGTATATTCTGAAAAATTTCTGCAGAAACAAACACAAGAGCGTCCCAGCAGCCGCAGTGACACAAACGGACTTTCTGGACTCCTTGTTCTGCTCACAACAGCCATTTCTGTACTCAGCAGCGCCCTCTTGCTGAAGTGATTGCAAGGATATGGCTCTACAGTGTGCTAAAGGGTGTCAGATGGAAGATCTCCGGGTTCATGATAAATTTCCTTGTATAAACTTTTCAAATTACATATCACTGTCTGACATATCACGGTTCACGATATTAGCATAACGCTATTGTATGAAACAATACAGCATGCTTTACAGCATGTGTTAGCTAAATGCATCATTTTGACCAAAAATTATTACATATGCGGCATTTAACTCCTAAGTCTAATATTCATCCTCGCATGCTAGCTTCTCAGCAACTAAACTTTAGATCAAGCTCATGAGTATTGCTAGCTAAACATGCATCATTCATCAGTAATCAATACTTAATAAAAAACATTTTGTTAATGCACATCATTCAACGAAGAAACTGTCAGGAATTATGGTTTAGCACTGAAAATACGCTGTATATCCAGAATTATTATACATTATATATAATTCTATTTTATTTATTAACTGTGTAACTTCTTGGTGGATTTTTATTATTTCTAAATAAAACTATCATATATACACATTATTACAAGACTGACTGTTTAATAATTGACTTTGACTGTTTTATTCTTACATCCCTGTTAGTGATCGTGGTTCATGAACGAGTCGTTCATTTTAAACGAGTCTTTAATGTGACTCAGAAGAACGATTCGTCTCAAAGAGCGATTTGTTCCTTTTCTACTGGACGCACATGAGCAAAGCATCGCAAAATCTTCTTAGGTTATGTACAGGAAACGGAACTGAGTGGTTCATCACGTGAGTTCTCTGGTCTGAGTCATTCGTTTATGTGTCACGTGACAAAAGAACTAAAAACACAGACCAGAAGAAGCTACTCATTCTGTTCATCATAATTTGTGCTTAGCAGCATTGTTATTTTATTATTGGATCTAAAGTTGGTGAATGTAGATGTGTTGGAGGATCTGCTTATTGAAAATGTAACATTAAATCTTTTTTAAATAAATGACTCAAAAAAAAAAAAAAGATTTGTTCATTTTGATTCAAGATTCAAAGAACCGAATCGAAAAAATGACTCGATCTTCCCATCACTATTCCCTGAACGAAGCAGTAGGCCACAGTCCAAACTTTCCAAACGTTTTATTGAGACCCCATTATAACTATAATGTGAAGTCCATGTGAACAAATGACGTACAAACATGTTAAAGACCCCCCTCCCCCCCAACCCAGACTATTCGAATACAAATTGAAATACATATATAATAATAATAATAATAATAATAATACACAAACAATTATTTTGTATGTTCTTAAGAAGGTCAGACTGAAACAGGAACATCTCAGTCTCGGTCCCACACACACATTGGCAGCATTAGTTTGAGGGCTGTGAATGAGGACATGTCCATCACACAGTTCAAGATTAGCTTAGATGCTACTGAAACCTCTACAGAGGCAGGAGAAATCCTGCCGCGGCCTGTTTGCGTTCCTGTGCTGAGAGAAGTGCGTCTCTGAACCGTAGGGGTTTGTGGGAATCGGTTTCGGTGAGCGACGGATAATGTTGCCGGTAGCACAGATACGAGAAAATCAAACCCAGCAGCGACCCCACTAATACATCTGAAACAACAAGCAACAGAGAGATTCAGTAACAGAATGTTATTTATATCATTAAAGAACATTAAAAATAAAGTGCAGTGCAGCTGTGGGAAACATCTGCATCGAGATTTCATCGTGCACTTAAACATTCTCCCATAAACTCCTATCAGATTTGTAGGTATTTAATGCGTGGACTTTTTTCTATTTGAAATATTGACTGCTTTGTTCATGTCTGCTATATATTTGTTTTATTATTTGTTTTTACTGTCTGTTAAATTTATTTGTAGAACAATGGAAATGCAAATAAATGAGAAAAATATTGAAATCTTGTGTTACTGTGTGTTATTTATGTAGAAGTCACGAAGTAAAGCTAAACTGCTATTTGTGTGGATCCTCATTCACCTTGCCAGTGATGTTTGTAGTCGCAAGTTCTGGAGACGGCGATCAAGACAGCACAGAGTAGAGGCGTGAGGAACGCACAGAGACGCCACGCTTTTCCCCGACCGGCCGGACTGAAACAGTGGAGCTTCCCAGCCACGAAAAGAGCCGTAAAGCCGAGGCCAGCAAATGCAACTAATAAAGAAATAAAGAGAAAAAATGTAGACTGAACACAGAAATGCGTCGATATTATAAATATTGACTACAGAGAGATGTTTGATTATGAGTAGTTTGAGCTGCAAGTAAAATCTGAGTTTATATTAATAATGAAAGAACGTGCTGTTATTCAAAAATAAAAACATTAACTTTGGGGTTTTAACTGAATCCAGTATCCGGTGTTCACTCGGGATTCAAAAGCACAATTTCCTACTGAACAAATAAACATGAATTGAATTGAATTTTTTTTTTAAATGCAACGAATGAAGCAGTCTGATGCGAGTTCTGATTTTGTTCTGCTCTGTGAAAGTGTCCAACATGACTTCAGTCAGATTCCCACACTCATGACTCTGTAGAGATTTCTTGGAGGTCACATGCTGAAACCAAAGCTATTTCCAATAAAGTCATGAGTTTGTTTTAAGACTATAAATAGCAGACTGACACACAATTACTCCTGTTTGTTGACTCGAGTTATTTCCTTAAAAATAAAAATCGTTTTATTTACATGATGAGTGTCCACTGGGGAAACTCTTCCTCCCTTCTGTCACCATTTCAGAGTCGCCGCTGCACTGGAACTCTGCGTTCATCTGACCATCTGGAAAGCAGCGGTAGAAGAAATCGGGACGCGGCCTACAGAGAGAGAAAGAGAGAGAGAGAGACAGACAGACAGACAGAGACAGACAGACAGACAGAGAGCGAGAGACAGACAGAGAGAGAGAGAGAGAGAGAGAGAGAGAGAGAGAGACAGACAGACAGGCAGACAGACAGAGCGCGACAGACAGACAGACAGACAGACAGACAGAGAGAGAGAGAGAGAGACAGACAGACAGACAGACAGACAGACAGAGAGAGAGAGAGAGAGAGACAGACAGACAGGCAGACAGACAGAGAGCGAGAGAGAGACAGACAGACAGACAGACAGACAGACAGACAGACAGAGAGTGAGCGAGAGAGAGAGAGACAGACAGACAGACAGAGACAGAGAGAGACAGACAGACAGACAGACAGACAGACAGACAGAGAGAGAGAGACAGACAGACAGACAGACAGGCAGACAGACAGAGAGCGAGAGAGACAGACAGACAGACAGACAGACAGACAGACAGAGAGTGAGCGAGAGAGAGAGACAGAGAGAGAGACAGACAGACAGAGAGTGAGCGAGAGAGAGACAGACAGACAGACAGACAGACAGAGAGAGAGAGAGAGAGAGAGAGAGAGAGAGAGAGAGCAGCATTAAGGTGAGCAGCTGGTGAACAGAGAGACCAGAGTCCATGATCTTCATGTTTCTGTCTTTGTGCTCATCAGCTCGTTCGTATTTAAATGTATGTTTGAAGCTGCTCATTGGACGGTACTTAAGTCAAAAACGTGCATTTCTCAACACAGATTATTTACAATTAATGACCTTTATTTCAGTCTTGTGGCTTTTATTGTCATTTAATTTTGTATACAATACTGTACACTGTGAAACAAAACAACGTACCTTCATGACCAAGGTATGGTGGCGGAGATAAAAACCACAACGAAAATTCAGACACACCAGAAAATCTAGACTTAGTTTGTGAATGGAATATTTACCACTCATGGGATGAGACATCTGTCATTCACACAACTACACACAGAACAAGAAACAAATTTATAGGATATTTGGTATCAAAACGTTTTTGGACTAATGGTGTAACTGGTGCTGTTGTGACCCACGTGCGTTCTTAGAAGTTAGAACACGTGAAAGCGAGTTAGAACACGTGAAATTCTGTGTGAAACTGGGCAACTCTGCCACAGAGATGTTTGACGTGACGTACGTGTGACACGCGGCGTCGCTGCGACGAGTCGTTCGTGAGAAAAGAAGAACATCAGCAGAAGATGACGAGAGATCAGGAGGAGCTTCGACGAGCTCAACCCCCAAAAATGTCAAAACCGTTCGGCAGCTCCTGCATGATGATCGTCTGAGAACAATTCACACGATCTCACTGCCACACCCACCCTAATCACCAGGTTCAGCTCCTGCACTTTGACCTCACCCTCCTCCTGAAGATGAAGATGCGGCTTGAAGCTCGCCGTTTTCACGTAGTTGCGGAGATCCGGTGTGAATCACAGAAGGTGCTTGATACGATTTAAAAAGAAGACTTTCAGGACGCGTTCCAGAAGACCACAGGGGGCGCTGTTTTACTGTGTAAGGAGACTATTTTGAAGGCGATCGTGTGGAAACATAAAGTCCTTTCTTATAAACAGAGCGAGTCTCCAAACTTTCTGATAAAACCAACACAACAAATGTCTCATCCAATGAGCTGTAAGTATTTTATTCACAAACTATACCTCTCTTTTTTTAGCTTATCTGAATTGTAGTTTTGTTATTTTCATAAATTTGTTAATTTGTTTTTAAATTTGTTCATGTGTTCTCCACTTCTCTGCCTCTGTAATGGTGCTACAGACCTACACTACAAACACGTACGTCTGCAAACAAGATTTAGTGCAAAAAACTCAGAGAAGGTAAAAGAGTGAAAGAGAAAGTTCTAAGCAGCAGCACGTGTTAAATATTCCAGGAATGTACAATATTTTCCATTGGTGTATTTAAGATCACTGTGATCAAACATCATCCCTCACCTTCCCACAGTGAGCTTCACTGCGTTGGTGAATACTCCGTTCAGAAGCAGAGTCAACGTCACAGCTGAGGGACACACACACACACACACACACACACACACACACACACACACACACACACACACACAGTCAGGTTCTATAGATGCTTAGAACAATGCAAACACAATTAATTTATAGAAATGAATTCACATCTCTTAGTAAATATGATTGAAACTATTTCGACATGAAGGTCGTAGTGAATGCTGGACTCACCTAGCGACGCCTCCTTCACCTCGCCCTTTTCAGTTCTTCTCAGGAATGCAAAAAGCAGAATGGTGACCAGCGGTGTGAAAAGAGCAATGCTCTGCAGAAAACAGAAAAATGTAATCTTCACCACAGAGTCTCATCCAAGCTCAAAAATTCCTCCGTCACTTCTACGTATAAAATAAAACAGCACTCAGACACGCCCAATGCATCTCCTGAGAAGAAGCAATGAAGCAGCACGATTTGCAAGTGGACGTGTAGCTTCACTCTGAAGGTCTGAGCTCATTCAAATGCTCATGCAAATTTCTGACACTGTATAAAACGGCTGAATACAGGCCTAAAATCCATCTCCATTTTATTCACACAGCTCTCACACAAGCCTTGAGGAAACCCTGCATGTTCACTGTGTCACATAAGTTTCAGATTCGAGGTCGATCGATGGATTTTACTGAAATCAATCATACTGATCAATAACCAATTAATCTACCAGGTGTTTTTAAAAATAGATACTGGATAAAAATTAAACTGAAAATAAAATATTTCTGAACTTTAATAAAAAAAAAAAAAAAAAGGACTGCATCAGGAAAATGTGCAACAGGAAATAAATTTAAATACATGAATCAATAAATAGAAATATATATAAATGATAAATAATAAATATAATATAGCGCTCTCTGTGCAGCGTGCAGTGTAACTGTAAAAACAAACAGCATGTGGCGTCACTGATTCACCTCTAGAGGCCGCTGTTGTAATGAGAGCAGACCGGAAACCTGAAAAACTAGTGGTATGGGTTTTTGCAGATGGTTCCAGTGATCAAATATCAGTGCTGATTAATCTGAAAATCTGATGAATCAGTTGAGTGAGTAAACTTTCTTAAACTGAGATTAAAAACACACACACACATTCTCAGTGTTTATATGTTGCAGTTACACAACACACACTTACGAACATGAGTGAGGTAGGAACGTGGTCATTCTTCACGTGCTGGAACCTGTAAAGCCAGATCTCCTCCGGCTGGATCTGGCGTGTGAATGGAGCCAGTTTCTCAGTTACTCTGAAACGACACAATCATCATGCGATGTTCATTTGCATATCTGTGTCCTTCTTTTCCATAAATTTACTCAGTCAGACGAGATGTTTTGTGTAGGAGGTCTCACACCAGAGCTCAGACGTCCTGATCATGCAAAACGTCCCAAATTTGCAGAAAGTGGAAACAATGTGGAAATCTCCAAGAACTTCTGGACAAGATCTACCCTCTGCTTTCTGTCTGCACTTTACACCGACACACCGACACTTAATAACTCAGTGTATGAGATGATGATGAAGATGAAGATGAAAGTAAACACTTACATAAAGACAGCCAACAGCAGCAGGCGAACAAACACTTCAGTAATGAACTCCTGGTCCAAACTCTTCCTCATCTTTGGAATCTGGTGTGTCCCAGTCACCTGCTCCACCTGAGTAGAACATCATTCACATGGTTTAATGATCTGTGCAGATCCTACACACAGGAATTAGAACGATTTATAAAACTGAAGCTGTGGAAACGATACTGCTGTGTTTTCCGGCTGAACTTCAGTTTAATCGGAGCAGCCTGCATCTCTGATCCCTCACGTGCGTTACGTGGAATGTTTTCAGCACTTCTACTCGAAACTCATCCACGTGCTTCACATCACACCATCCAAACGTCAGAACTCACGCAGGGATTCGATATCAGGCAAAATCTGAGGATCTGATCTCAATCATTCAGCAGATCAGAACGTGTTCCATCTTCATCAGGATTAAAGAGGAGTGTTTCTGTGTTTTGTGTTTTAGACACGTGGAACGTTGCCATCACATCTCTCTCTTTTTCTCTCTCTCTTTCTCTCTTTCTTTCTCTCTCTCTTTCTCTCAGGTTTTACACATATGACAACCATATATTATTATTATTATTATTATTATATATAATTCAATGCTGAGAACTTTCAGAAGGACCCAAATAAATAGAAAATAAATGCCATGAAATCAAAACAGGCACATCAGAACATCATCTGCTGGGACTCACATAAAGGCTCCACTTCAGATACTTAGAACTTGTACAAGTGGTCCATGTCATGCAGTCTGAACTTTCAGAAGCTCTCAGTATTTCAGAACTTGTACACTCAGAGTCACACATTCAGAACGTCAAAACTCGCACAAGTGTTCCGTGTCATGCAACCAAACACCTGAACCATCACCAGCACCCTGTTCCAAACACTCCAAACCTTCACAAGCGCTCCACACACTCCAAACCTTCACAAGCGCTCCACACACTCCAAACCTTCACAAGCGCTCCACACACTCCAAACCTTCACAAGCGCTCCACACACTCCAAACCTTCAAGCGCTCACACACTCCAAACCTTCACAGCGCTCCACACACCCAAACCTTCACAGCGCTCCACACACCCAAACCTTCACAAGTGCTCCACACACTCCGAACCTTCACAAGTGCTCCACACACTCCGAACCTTCACAAGCGCTCCACACACTCTGAACCTTCACAAGCGCTCCACACACTCCGAACCTTCACAACCGCTCCACACACTCGAACCTTCACAAGCGCTCCACACACTCCGAACCTTCACAACCTTCACAAGCGCTCCACACACTCCAAACCTTCACAGCGCCCACACTCCAAACCTTCACAGCGCTCCACACACCAACCTTCACAAGCGCTCCACACACTCCAAACTTTCACAAGTGCTCCACACACTCCAAACCTTCACAAGCGCTCCACACACTCCAAAACCTTCACAAGCGCTCCACACACTCCGAACCTTCACAAGTGCTCCACACACTCCGAACCTTCACAAGTGCTCCACACACTCCGAACCTGCCCGCGCTTCACGCCAAACTCACTCACACTGTTCCACGTCACGCAGCTCGAACCTGCACAAGCGCTCAGGACGTCATGGCCCGAGGAGGAGTTGGATGGATGTTCTGGCCGCTCTGAGCTCTTCGTCGTTACACTGCACGCGCTCTGAGCTTCGGGAGGCTCAGAAGTGTCACGGGCGCGCGCGCCACACGGACGGACACGTCAGCGTTACATGTAACAACACAAACCGGCTTTTCTACATTCCGGGATTGTTTTTTAGCATTAGCATCTGATCTCCGTCTATTGTCTGCTGGACACGGACCTGGAATGATGAAGACTCGCTCCTCTATTTCCAGCTCGTCTTAAACAGGAAGCGCGCGAGGCGAGGAGGTTGATGTGGATGCGGTTCCTCATGTAGAAGTAAACACCTACATGCTCTACATGTCCAGAGTGACTAAAGAAGGTGCAGATCCTTATTCTTCTTCTCCTGGTGAGGAGAGACCAGCCCGGGCCGGCAGAGACACATTTACACGTCACTCAGGTCTCACGCCACCTGGAGGCTGTTAGAAGTAAGAGCTTGTGTGTGGTACACATGGCTGTATCCGAATCCGCTTCCTGTCTCCTACTCAGCGCACTATATCGAGTCTCGGCCATTTTGGAGTGGAGTTTTTTTAACAGATTCGCGTCTCAATTCGATAAACGATAAAATACATTAAAGATCTGATGCTCTGCCATTTATTATGGTACAGAAAGTTCACTTTAATTTCTTTGGTTCAGACTGACAGCAAATCATCACTTTACTCAAGTGCCTTCTGACTTCTTGCAGAGCCCTTTTACAAAAAAGAGATGAAATAAAACCAGATGTTCTTTTTTCGTCTGCAGGAAGTTACAGCTCTACCTCTGCCATGTTAATCTGTATTATCTGACTCGCAGAACACGCCTCGTCTCCGTGGTGTTGCATTGCGTCATATTCATCTAAACCCTAACTCTTACCCTCTAACCCTCCAACCCTAACCCTAACTCTAACCCTCCAACCCTAACCCTAACCCTAACTCTAACCCTCCAACCCTAACCCTAACTCTAACCCTAGATCTAAATATCAAATATTTCTCACAAATTATTGGTCACTTTCTAAATAATAAAAGTGTCGTGCATCGACTAATAATTCTATAGAAATAAATCGTTTTTTTTTTTTACCAGCACATGCTAAAAATGATGCATCGTGATACATATGATAACTTGTATCTGATGCACACGTGTTTAAATCGATGCATCACGTTATGGTGGTGGGTGGGGAGTGGGTGGATGGGGGGTTATGGTGGTGGGTGGGGAGTGGGTGGATGGGGGTTATGGTGGTAGGCAGGAGTGGGTGGATGGGGGTTATGGTGGTAGGTGGGGAGTGGGTGGATGGGGGTTATGGTGGTAGGCGGGGAGTGGGTGGATGGGGGTTATGGTGGTAGGTGGGGAGTGGGTGGATGGGGGTTATGGTGGTAGGTGGGGAGTGGGTGGATGGGGGTTATGGTGGTAGGCGGGGAGTGGGTGGATGGGGGTTATGGTGTTAGGCGGGGAGTGGGTGGATGGGGGTTATGGTGGTAGGTGGGGAGTGGGTGGATGGGGGTTATGGTGGTAGGTGGGGAGTGGGTGGATGGGGGTTATGGTGTTAGGTGGGGAGTGGGTGGATGGGGGTTATGGTGGTAGGTGGGGAGTGGGTGGATGGGGGTTATGGTGGTAGGTGGGGAGTGGGTGGATGGGGGTTATGGTGGTAGGTGGGGAGTGGGTGGATGGGGGTTATGGTGTTAGGTGGGGAGTGGGTGGATGGGGGTTATGGTGGTAGGTGGGGAGTGGGTGGATGGGGGTTATGGTGGTAGGTGGGGAGTGGGTGGATGGGGGTTATGGTGGTAGGTGGGGAGTGGGTGGATGGGGGTTATGGTGGTAGGTGTCGAGAGGGTGGATGGGGGTTATGGTGTTGGGTGGGGAGTGGGTGGATGGGGGTTATGGTGGTAGGTGGGGAGTGGGTGGATGGGGGTTATGGTGGTAGGTGGGGAGTGGGTGGATGGGGGTTATGGTGGTAGGTGGGGAGTGGGTGGATGGGGGTTATGGTGGTAGGTGGGGAGTGGGTGGATGGGGGTTATGGTGGTGGGTGGGGAGTGGGTGGATGGGGGTTATGGTGTTAGGCGGGGAGTGGGTGGATGGGGGTTATGGTGTAGGTGGGGAGTGGGTGGATGGGGGTTATGGTGGTAGGTGAGTGGGTGGATGGGGGTTATGGTGGTAGGTGGGGAGTGGGTGGATGGGGGTTATGGTGGTAGGTGGGGAGTGGGTGGATGGGGGTTATGGTGTTAGGTGGGGAGTGGGTGGATGGGGGTTATGGTGGTAGGTGGGGAGTGGGTGGATGGGGGTTATGGTGGTAGGTGGGGAGTGGGTGGATGGGGGTTATGGTGGTAGGTGGGGAGTGGGTGGATGGGGGTTATGGTGGTGGGTGGGGAGTGGGTGGATGGGGGTTATGGTGTTAGGTGGGGAGTGGGTGGATGGGGGTTATGGTGGTAGGTGGGGAGTGGGTGGATGGGGGTTATGGTGGTAGGTGGGGAGTGGGTGGATGGGGGTTATGGTGGTAGGTGGGGAGTGGGTGGATGGGGGTTATGGTGGTAGGTGGGGAGTGGGTGGATGGGGGTTATGGTGGTAGGTGGGGAGTGGGTGGATGGGGGTTATGGTGGTAGGTGGGGAGTGGGTGGATGGGGGTTATGGTGGTAGGTGGGGAGTGGGTGGATGGGGGTTATGGTGGTAGGTGGGGAGTGGGTGGATGGGGGTTATGGTGGTAGGTGGGGAGTGGGTGGATGGGGGTTATGGTGGTAGGTGGGGAGTGGGTGGATGGGGGTTATGGTGGTAGGTGGGGAGTGGGTGGATGGGGGTTATGGTGTTAGGTGGGGAGTGGGTGGATGGGGGTTATGGTGGTAGGTGGGGAGTGGGTGGATGGGGGTTATGGTGGTAGGTGGGGAGTGGGTGGATGGGGGTTATGGTGGTAGGTGGGGAGTGGGTGGATGGGGGGGTTATGGTGGTAGGTGGGGAGTGGATTGATGGGGGGTTATGGTGGTGTGAGTTCAGAGATAACCAGTAACAGTAGCTTAATAAACTGCACATCGTCACTACTGTGTTGTTAAAGTTCACTAGATAAATACCACACACACACACACACACACACACACACACACACACACACACACACACACACACACACTTACTTGTTGGTTCATGGCAGCATCCAGAAACAGTTTTCTACTAAAAGAATGAGACTTTGTTGGAATCCTTATTAATTAAAAAAAAACTACAGGGAATCAAATGTAATGTTCTAGTTTATGCTGCAGGCTTAACTATTGTAGGTGCTAACAAAGAGCCTGCACCTTTTCCATCAAAGCAGGTATGAGTTTATAAAAGACCAACAGTTCACTTGGGTACAGAGGTGTGAGATATTTCAGTACTTCAGTAGAGTTTATAGTAGTTTTTTATAAATCAATGCTACATTTCTCTGAGAGACAATAAAACGCATGAACACAAATAGAGGAAAAAAAGAAGAAAGAAAACATACATCTGTTATTAAACACTGAACCGAAACAGTTGAACATTCAGTAGAGTTTTTATTGAAGTCAAACCAGGCAAGTCTGAGAGAGCGAGTAAATCTGTGGAATGTTGTTTCTCTGAATAAATTAGCAATTCTGAAGAAAAAAAAAATCTCAAAAAGTTGGTCAAATAAAAAATACAGTAAAATAAAGTTACAAAAAGAATGTGCCTATACGTTCACAAACATTCAGAAGTAATTTTACAGGCATTCTTTAGACACTACGATATAATGATAGTGGAGTTCTTTACTTTCTACTATGTACAAGTCAGACGAGCTCGACGCCGTGGCGTCTCCCGGATCACATTAACACTGTGGCCGTCTGCCCGCTCAGGAGCACAGCCTGCTATGAAGCTCGGAGAAGCTCGTTCTACCCAGATAATATCATTTACTGTTATTCAGCTGGAGTGTATACTGCGACTCGATGCACGGGGGTGAGTTTTACATTAACACTTAGATTTACACACAACAGAAAGAAGTCCAGTAGCAAGATTCCTTTAAAACAGTCTATGAAAGGAATGTGATTTGTCCTTAACACGTCAACACAAATGATTTTCCCTTGGAGCTGGTGAGATGGCATCATTTTAAAAAATATAAAAATTGAACAACATAAAGAACAGGCACAAACATGCACAAGATGATTTATGACACTTTAAATCACGTATATATTTATATATATAAAAAAACCTAAAATAAAATAAACAGTGAAGTACAGTGCACTAACACTCTTTAAGGAGGTAAATACAAAATGGCTGATATGGCAACAAAGGTTCGTCTTACAAAGTCCAATCAGTAACACTGTGCCTTTCGTTCAGCTCGATTTCTACTCGTACAAATTCCACCGAAAGGCATTTATTTTAATCAGAAGGAAAACCGAAACACTTCATTTGTACTGAATTAGTGAACATTACAATACAGTATAGGAATACAAAAGTCATTCAGGTCAGGATTCCAAACGCACGTCTTCTGTGTGTTGAATTGTTTCTCTGAGTCCACAGACGAGCAAACGGCACTGCTCACGCAGGGGGAAAAGTGCTCATGATAAACTACAAGTCGTACCTCTTCATCAAACCTACTACGCATTCATCCAATCAAAAAAAGAAAAAAAAAATCCAGCATGTCACGTGTGTGTCACTGTGAGGAGAGCAGACCAGACAGAAGACATGCAGACGACTGAAAAAAAGACAAAGTGCGCTGAAAAGATACAGAAAACTATGAGGGACAAAAAACAGGAAGGAACATGAGAAAAAGGAAGTAAAAAAAACGTACAAAAGTCTGGGATGGAAAATAAAGGAAAGAAAATAAAGGAAAAAAAGGGGGTTGAAGATTAAAAATTGGAAGGAAGGAAGAAAAAGGAAAGAAAGAATTGAACCATAGGGTAGAAAAAAGGGGACAATAGAAACAAAAAGGTAAGAAAGTCAAAAAAAAAAAAAAAAAAGGGTCAAAGAAAATGGGGAAAGAAATTCAAGAAAAACAAACAAGAAAAAAAATATACAAATGGATGTAAAATTTGCTCCTAAATTAATGAAAACTTAAAAATTATAATTAATGAAATTATCATGAATGAATGTTCAAAATAAGAAAACAATAAGGAAACAGGATTAATAAAGGAAAAATATAAAATAGAAAGAAAATAGAAAAAAAGTGTATTTATAGTGTGTGTGTGTGTGTGTGTGTGTGTGTGTGTAATCTATGGCACTGTGTCCATTGAGTGCTAATAGAAGTGGAGCTGCTGCCTGGTCCTTAATAATTACAGTATTACATTATTATCATCATCATAATCATTATTATTGTTACATCTGGTTGTTGGAGAGTCAAAAAAATCTCCAACATTTATTCCAATTATTTCCACTGAAATGTAAATATTTGAACAGAGCGTAAAAAAACTCCAGTGAGGTTGTTGGAGTGAGGAATTGAAGCCCTTCACGCAATCATTCTGAACATGATCTATACTGTGATGTCGACAGATGACACAAACAGTGATGTGCTGGATTTTTAACCCTCTGAGTGTAAACAGACTCGGCATCGGAACTCCAACAACGCGATAAAAGGTGGAAAGAAAAAGCACAAAGTGCATTGAGATGTGAACAGAGCTGCAGAAGTGCACGGGACTGGAGAGCTGCTGGATCCAACACGTTTCTGAAAAGCTTCAGTTCGGCAGTGAGAGAGTTCCTCCGTGCTTTTACACACACACACGATATTACAGGATTCGATTGAATAGTATGCGAGTGGTGTAAAGAGGAGGAGAAGGAACCGAGGGTCTGGTCTAGCGGCTCAGCGGAGGGGTAACTGTCGACCGCAGTACATGTTTATATGCGATTGTGAACTGTTTTAGCGTGTGCTGGAATTGTCCTGATCTTGGACGTGTCCGAGTGTTTAAATGGATCTCAGCAGCACTCAAACCAGTCAAAACCGGATCCGCCGGCTTCTTATTACCAGGTCTAACGATCTCCGTGTGTATCGTGCAGCCCTGCTGTTACACTGAACGTCTGCCCCGATCAACACTACCGAGTTAAAAAAGTAACACATGCTCACCAGTAAAATACGCTTTGGTCACCGGTATACATCCTGCAGAAAGGCAGTGCCTCGGTGAGGAAGGTTTTGAGCTCGATGAGCGTACGCATCACCAGTGAACGACTCGAGATACTAGTAAAAATCTCGGCTTGTTAACGCGGCTGGATTATCGCAGTGCATCATGATTATGAATCCTAAAAAGTGGTCACTTGTGTACAAATGGCATAAAAAAAGGGAAATAATATATATATTGGCGACATCAACAAAACAAAATCCTTATAGACTGATATTCCTATGGGTACAACACCAACGATGGCAGTGTTCAGGTGTTTCTCAGAAGATACCCTCACAAAAATGCTGAGATTTAAGTGCTCGTCTATGACGGATCACGACAAGAAGCGAGTGTGAACACGGGCTGAGTGAGCGATGGGGGGGAAGGGGGAAAAACGAGGCACATGTATGTTGACGTTAAGAATAGTGATAAACTCACTAATAATACCGATGAGCAGTACTGTACAACAGGAGCGAATGTAAACGTAGTCATAAATATATTCGTGATATATATATCTTACAAATCACAAACGCACGAGTGTGAGGAGGCAGCACGTAATCCAAAAAAAAAAAAAAAAAAAACGGAGTCACGGTCCTGTTTTTTTTCTTCTCTTTTTTCTTTTTTTTTCACAACTAGCCGATATTCAGACGTGTAGTGAAAATTCTAGTGTAGAGACTCTGACCTACGTCTTTCGTATGAATCCTTTCTATTTACACTGAGGTACGTCAAATCAAGTTCTCAACGTGCTGCAGGTACCGGAGAGAGAGAGTGTGTGTGTGTGTGTGTGTGTACTGAGATCTCTGAAGAAGAATTCAGACTTGGCTTGAAAAAGAAACGATCGGTAAAGTGACGATTAGGTGCTGTGTGATTCTGGATCGGAAAGAGTGAAGTTGTAAATGTTTTCGGCTCAATAAACGATCGCCCTCAGCTGCAGATCTGGAATGGACTTGTACGAGTGATGATTCTGAACTGAACACCGCCCCCTGGCTGCATGGAGGAGGGCCTCGTTTTTAACAAATTCCAGCCAGGATTTTAAGAAGAAGAGCTTCAGCTCAGTCACTCAGCTATTTCTCCTTCGTCATCCTCTTCCGCCTCTCTCTCTGCATCCCCCTCGTCGTCCTCTTCTCTCTCTGCTTCCTCTTCTTCCTTCACCCTCACAGTGGTAGGGAGGCTGGGGGCTTGTTCCGGGTCGTGATTGGGACAGCAGGGGCGGTTATCCTGTGTTGAAAGCACCAGCTGCCCTGCCTCATGATCCTGGCAAAACGAGGCGGGGCAAAAGTGACAGAACGCAGAGGCTGGGCGCTGACATACACTGCACTGGTGCCATGGGCATTCCCAGCGACCTGAACACACACACACACACACACACACACACACACACACACACACACACACACACACACACACATACAGATTCAATGAGACAGAAAGTCACTGGTCTCCTCAAAGTAGTATTGAGGAACACACGTGATGTAAACGTGTGGTCTGCACGTACCACAAAACACGACGTCACTAAATGAGCGTCAGTGTTTTAACATTTTCAATGTGTTTTTGAGTCATGCAGTATCAGTCTCTGTATGAATGGGTGTGGCTTTGCATACCAAAAGGGGGTGTGGCCAGATTGAGACAGAGCAGGTGATAGGCTCTGGGACAGTCCTTCCTGTCACACATGACCAGTTCTCCGCCCTCACCGCAGCAGTAACAGTAATAATCGTGACTGCGGCTTTCCGTCTTCAGTTTCCTCTTCTTCATCTTCAGCTTAGAGTTCCTCACTTTCTCCTCCCTTTCCATCACCACAGCACTCTGAGGGACGGGAGATGATGGCACGTGTACATACGGGGCAGAGCAGAGCGGCCAGGAAGACAAGGCAGAGAAAGGAAGAAAGAAACAAGGGAGAGGAGATGTATATTAGGGTTAACGATGTGAATGGAAAGTGCGTTAGAAGTCAGAAGACACTTAAATAAATTGATGATTTGCTGTCTGTCTGAACCCAAGAAATAAAAGTGAACTCTGTACTTTATTGAATTGCAGAGCATCAGATTTTTACCAATGAATCATATTGTACTGAATCGAAGTTTGTATCAGATTCTTACTGCATCATAACGGGGGAATCGTATCATCGTATCATCTCGTATCCTGGGCATCAAGATGTGAATCGCATCGTCCTCAGTTATGGAGATTCATATATATACACATATATATATATATATATATATATATATATAATTAGTGATATGTGTGTGTGTGTTTGCGTGCGCACACCTTTGGTCGGACTCCCAAGAAGCCGCTGCAGTTTTCTGCTCCGCAGTGACACGTCATTCTCCCGTTCCCCAAACAGTCCAGGTTATAATTGAATGTCAGTTCAGTGTCTGTTCAAACACACACACACACACACACACACACACACACACACACAATGATTCACAGCATTCAGAAATATAGAAAGAATAATTCATTTCATTTCCTGTCTTTTAACCAATCAGCAGTGAAAATATTCCTGACAGTACACTGATCTCTCATATACCCCACACAGCTCCACTGGACCCACTGGACTGCTCTATAAACACCACAAACTTCTGAGTGACAGAGCCGTAAGATACAATGCTTCTTAAATCATGCATGTTTTTTTTTTTTTACATTTGAACGTTTTACGCAGTAAAGACGAGATGAAGAGCAGTAAAGACGAGATGAAGAGCAGTAAAGACGAGATGAAGAGCAGTAAAGACGAGATGAAGAGTGGGTCAGGCTGATGTTCACCTGCAGCGATGTCACACAGAGTGAACAGGCCGATGCGGACGTCTCCGTTCACCGTCCATTTCTGCGTCTCACAGTTCGGGCTGCAGCTGTGGTTCATGAAGCGAGACAGGTTCCCTTTGGGCCCAGCATCAATCACACGATCCTGAAACACAAATAAACGTCTTTCAAACCGATCCAACAAACAGAGCTGATAGATTTCTCTCTCTCTCTCATCTCTCTCTCTCTCTCTCTCTCTCTCTCTCTCTCTCTCTCTCTCTCTCTCTCTCTCTCTCTCTTTACTCTTGGACTAAGGACATGGTTAAATCGTTTAAAATGTGATATTACCTTGGTGAGGGTGAGCATGTAGAAGTTGGTCACATGGTTCTTGTTGGCGAGGCTGATTCTGTGTCGACATTCCTCCAGATCGATCAGTTCCCCTACGTACTCGATCACAAAATCTCCCTACACACACACACACACACACACACACACACACACACACACACACACACACACACACACACACACACACATTAATTACACTAATACAGCAGATTTAATTTTTATTTTCCATGAGTGTTTTATGATGTTTGAGAGACACATGTATGTTCTTTTTGTTTCTATGCAACAAACTCAGTCTGAAAATTTACTTTGAACAAAAAAAAAATCTAGAAATGTCCAGATGTTCTATTTAATTTCATTAGCATGAAGAACAGCATTACACACATTCAACATCTGGACACTTCTTCAAACGTTCAGCTGAAATATTTTGCTGTGTCTCTTGAAAATCTCCAACTAATGAAGAACATCTTTGAGGAGTTTTACTTGTTCCTCCCAGAGCAGTTTAGTAGGATTGAGGTGTGGTGACTGGGCAGGTCGTGATAGGTCCATGATAGATATCACTCCAGACGTCTGTCTGCTCTTAAAATAACTCGTACAGAACTCAGACGTGCGCTTCAGATCATCGTCTTGTTGACGGAACTGCATGGTGTTGAAGTATGGAATAAAAGCCACGTTGTTTCAGGACCCTTTCACTTTCCAGAACCTTCCCTGCTCCAAAAAAACCCCAAACCACCAAACTTCCACCTCCATGTGTGAGTGTGGGGGTGAGGTAGTCTGATCACATCTTCTCTCCTGTTCTCCATCTTATACAAGTTTTTCTGTTAGAGACAGAAATGTCTCATTTGGACTCCACAGGAGTCAACTTTGGACTCAAAAATTGGACTCCACGTTTTTCCACTCAATCACTGTCACATTGTGTGTTTTTGCCTTTTACTGAGTTTGTTGCATAGAAACAAAAAGAACATGCTTGTGTGTGAAAAACCATAACACATATGTATATTTGACATGTGTAAGATGCCCTGATATTGCAGAGTAACAGGTTTCTCTGGATGGACATGAGCAGAGTTTGAGATCAGCCATGAATCAGTATTTATTACTTAAATATAAACCTTTAAGTGTTTAATGCCAAAGGTTCGAGTTTGTTTGGTTGATTAAAAGAATTTCACTGCGCATGTCTATCCCGAGAAGTCAATCACCTGCAGACATGTTCCTGCAGAAAGACGTCAGTTCCTGACCTTTTTGAGGTCCTGTTTGGTTTTGAGGCCCCAGCCGCATGTCTCCGTCTTGACCACCTCCATCTTTGGACACTGGCGTTTGTTGAAGCACTGGTTGAGGCAGCGCTCGGCAGCGGCACACACCTGAGGGTGACACTCGTACTGCAGCGCCCGGTTCACACACTCCGATTCCTGCGCGCACGGACGCTCGTCACTCGGACTGCAGTTGCAGCGTGGGATCTCAGACAGGTCGGCAACACACACCTGCACCTTCCCTATGGGCCTGTTACACTGAGAATAGGAGAACATTTACACACACTTATTAAATGTTTAAAGCAGCAGGAATGTGTGTATGTGTGTGTGTGTGTTTCACACTCTCATGTTGTACCTTGATGAGTTTGTATGGTGAAGGCCGTCGTGAGTTGCGTTCCTGTTCCAGAGCTTCTTTGGTCTCTCGCTGAGATTTCAGCTCCTGAAACCTCCTTGCTGCCTCCTCGAGTGCTATACACACACACACACACACACACACACACACACACACACACACACACACAAAATACCACACCGATAAGAATTGTACATTTTCTAATTACAACTTATGTTGCAGATTTTTTTAAGGGCCATTTCATTGCTGATTTAAAACAAATTTTTTACAGCGATTATATTTATAATTGTTGTACTGCATCATTAATATCAACAATTATAAATGTCAGTCTTATTTTCATAACAACATCAGTGTGAAAACCATGAAGCCCATTTCTATACTACTACTTATTTCAGCTTCTCCCATTAGGGGGCGCAACAGCAGATCATCCATTTCCATACCCACCTGTCCTCTACATCTGCCTCTTTCACACAACCACCTGCATGTCTTCCCTCACCACATCATTTGGTCTTCCTCTTTTCCTCCTTCCTGGTGGCTCCATCTTCAGCATTCTCCCACCATGTCTCCAAAACGTCCCACATGTGCTGTCCCTCTAATAAACTCATTTCTAATCCTGTCCATCGTCGTCACTCCCAACGAACATCTAATCATCTTCAGCTCTGCTACCTCCAGCTCCACCTCCTGTCTTTTACTCAATACCACTGTCTCTAATCCATACAACATCTCAGGTCTCACCACAGTCCTATAAACTTTCCCTTTCACTCTCACAGATACTCTTCTATCACAAATCACTCCTGCTATCACTCTTCTCCACCCACCCACTGTTGACCCCAGGTACCTGAACTCCTTCACCTTCTCCACCTCTTCTCCCTGCAACCGCACCCCTCCACTGCCCTCCCTCTCATTCACACACATGTACTCTGTCTTACTCCTACTCACTTTCATTGCTCTTCTCTCCACCGTGTACCTCCACCTCTCCAGGATCTTCTCCACCTGCTCCCTACTCTCACCAGTAATCACAATATCATCCACAAACATCATAGTCCACAGAGACACCTGTCTGACCTGGTCCTTCAACCTGTCCATCACCACTGCAAACAGGAAAGGGCTCAAAGCTGATCCTTGATGCAGTCCAACCTCCACCTTAAACCAGTCTGTCTTTCCTACTGCAAAAGCCCATTTCTATACAGAATTACTTAATTCAAAATGGGAAAAAAAATTTATCTGCCAATAAAATAACAATTTTAATCTTTGTTTGTAAAGACGTGTAAAAACATACCTGAAAACTAGATTTTATATAAAGGGAATAAGTGATTTGCAAAACAACACCTTTGGGAAACAGAGGAGTCGAAACTCACAGCCTTTATTTTTACCTTTTTTAAAGGTCTTGTTAATCCCAATCTGTCCTTCAGCAAAATTCTTATCGTTCTCCAAGTATGGAAAAACACGACCCTGGTGGATCCAGTAATAATCGTGAGACCCGAAGAAAAAGACCGGAAAATCCCCGATGTCATGTTTCAGGTTCTGGATGTTGGACGGAACCAGCCGAGGGTTACAGATCTCAGCAGGCCACCATCTACACAACAGAGAAAACACAACAGGAGACAAATGAATTCATTACAAAAGGGAATTAATGGAAATAAACAAAAAAATTATTTTGGGTAAAAACAATCACATTTAATGCACATTCATCAGTCACATGCACACAGCACAGCGAATGTGATCTTCAGACTAACAGGAGGAACATGGTTTGGTTCTGTGATGGATCTGCAGCATCTACCGCCTCTTTGATCTTTGTGTTTGGTGCGTTATAGAGATTTGTACCTGTAGTTGCCCAGTTTGACCCAAACGATCTGCTTGTAGTGAGGTTTCTTTCCTGCTCTGCATTCACTACAAAGCCAGGCTCCTTCAGGCATCTCGATGTTCAAACAGGACGGGTGGAAAGAGGCAGGGCATGCCTCGCAGCACAGGAGTCTTCCTCCTACACACACACACACACACACACACACACACACACACACACACACACACACACACACACATTAAACACACAGGTGCGTTACTGCAGGTCAGCTCCTAATCGGCGGTTGCAATTCGCCAAACCTCACCCCCGAAGCAGTGTGTCTCCAACGCTGGGAAAGGAACTACGTGGATTTGATGCACCTTCATGTTCATGTTCCGTGACCATATTAGCAAAATCGGAACCATCCCTGATCGACCCCCTTTATCATGCTGCAAACACACACTCGTGTAATATACTAGATGGATGTAAACAAGTGTGTGTGTTACCATGAAATGCAGCAGGACTGAATATCTGGAGATTTTTAAACCCACTCTCAAGGGTGAGATTTGAGAAATTCAGAGCCATTCGAATTGAGACACAGCCATAATAGATGGATTAGATGCAGAATAATGAGCGGCATGCGCGCACACACACACACACACACACACACACACACACTACAGCTGCACTTAACACACCTGCACTAAATAGCAAAACAATCGCAACCCAAACTATTTTGAACGGCAAAAAAATGGCAGATGATGAGGCCAAAAAAGCATGAATGAGAAGTACAAAGGCTACGAATTTACATGCTGCCGTCCAAAATAGGATTGGATTTAAAACAAACCAAAAAAAAAGAAAAAGAAAGAAAAGAAAAAAAAGCATAAAGCGAATGCGAATAAAACACAAAGCCAGAGTGAATAAAGATTTAGAGGTGCGTGTTGTGAAAGTGCAGCTCGAGGACTAAAAATAACTACAGGCGCATGAACTTCTGATACTAGAACACAATTAAAGCATTAAACTCTTTTGCCATAAAGCGAAATACACTAAAATAAGAGAATGAAGTCTGAGGTGTCGGAGAAAGTGTGCACTGGGACTACAGGGATGACGAAGGCACCGGTTTTGGTATTGTTCAACCTCATACCTGAACCATCACACACTGGAATCATAGCCCTGTGGAGTCTTTAGTATGAAGCCGTTATCCAGGAGTGTTATCTATAAACTGCTGTGCACCAAAAACGACTACGGCAAAAATCAACCATTTTCACATCATGACGTCAATCTGCACTACAGATTCCCCAGAATCTGAAGTCTAGTTTTAAGTAAAACTGAGCCCAGGAGAACGAGACTATATCAAAAAGGAGCAGGAGCTTCTGTGGACACTTTCAGCATTTAGACGTTCATGTAGGAATTCACGTGGAAGACTTGAATCGCAGACAGACATGGTTGTTGTTTTGGACATTAGATGGATGAACTAAACCGGTGCTGGTGAGCATCCTGAAGCACGTTCTTCCTCATCGAGGTGGAGCTGATGCTGAATAATTGATTACATCGGTTCAGCAGCTCAACAATGACAGCATAATGATGCAGGAATTTGAACTCACAACCTTCTGATCCTGTCCTGAGTGACTTACAATGATCTTACACACACACACACACACACACACACACACACACACAAACATTGGAGCCTAGGGCTGAGCAGTTTTTAGATTTATTCAATGAATCAGAATTTTAGTTAAGACGATTACATTTTTTCTTCAATCAAAGTATCGTGATTTTTAACACAAATGTTGACGCACGCATCCAATCAGATTCATCGTCATTGCACCGATAGCAGAATGATTAAGAATCGACATTGTCCGAGCGCATGATGGTGCACCTGGTTACCCGCTCACGTGCGAGAACATTCTCTGAAGGAGTATAATGTAGAAATAGAGTCTAACACCATGGAGACGGACGTCTCTTTACGTCAGGACCGCGAGCTAAAGAAAAGTAGTAACGTTTCCTCTGTGGTCTGGAAACGGTTCGGATTTGAGGTCAGATGCTGAACAAACTTTTCTGAAACGCTCAATATGCTGAAAGTCCACTTATTTATTCCAGCGTTTACGACACCAGGCTGAATGGGAAAAACACTTCAAGTTAAGAGATGAAAATAAACCAACAAGTCAATATTATTGTGAATCAAACAGAAAATGTTTCTCTGTAAATTTGGGAAACCAGCAGCTGGTCAGTCAGTTGCACCAGCAGAACATAAGTTTTTTTTAATTCCATAAACTTCTATATGATGCTTTGATATCATAATATAACCAGGTTTGAGCTTTATGCCCTTTGAAACAGACCCTGACTACACCCACTGGAGTTTAAAGTTCTCCCAGAGTACTTCTGTAGATCAGCATCTACTAACTGCTGTGAATGTATGTTTATACTTCCTGTTCCAGGTCTAGAAGTTGTTCAGGAGATCAGAATCCAAGCTGCTGTGTGTTTCTTAGTCATGGTTTAAACCCAGTTTCAGTTGGTGCAACTGGCTGCTAGATATTTCTCAAACACACACACACACACACACACACACACACACACACACACACACACACACGGCCTCAGCACTAATTTCTGAATGCATAGCGATGTCTAAGTGTGTATACCGAGCATGTGCTGAAATTACATTCTCATATTATGATAACGGCCCAAACTTTTACCAGAGTTTGTAAAATTATCATAATATTGCATTTTTTTCGTATGATTTGAAATGTTCAGGACAGCTGTCCGTATATTTATGCTGCCTTATCAATGAGATTTGGAGTTTTCTGAATCTATAAAACAGAAAAATAACGCTGCCTATCCTGATTGGCTTATCTGAAACATGCGTGTACAAGACCACTGATCACACCAGCACATGCCCGCTATAACCCACGACTGAGCCTGTCTACTGCAGCTGAGACAACGCCGAGCAGTTATCACGTGAGCCGTACGTTATTTCTAGTCCAGCGCTTGCATTAGTGGCTGCAAATTAGAAAAAGCTGAAATAAAAATTAACAAAAGAAAAGAGCAAAAGCGTGAAAAGTGAGAGTAAATAAAGAGGGTGGAGGTGGAAGGGCTTTAAACGGGAGCGAAGGTGAAGTTACCTTTGGCCGGATTCTTTTGGGTAGCTGACGAAGGAGAAGGAATCAGAGGTAATTTCATCAACTCAGCACGATTTGACTCAGTCAGAAGGTAGTGAGACTTAAACGTATAAGAACTTAATACGGTGTCAGTGAGGTCGTGCACTAAGCGTCCTACACGAGACAAACAGGAAAACCCGTGAGCAGTCAATCACACTCCCCATGATTGCAGAAAACACATACCAGGCTACACACACACACACACACTCGCATACAGACTCCTGAGCGTGATGAAGAAAACACACATTTTGGAGATTTCAGTGTTGGCCTGGAAATCACTGTTTATATTAAAATTGCTGTTTGAATTCTGGAACGTTCCATAAAACTCCACCAGCACGTCAGGGGTCTGATTGTGTGGTGATGAATGATATATAACTCAATATTCTCAGATTTATTTGGATTAAGATTATAGAGTTATATGTTATTTATCTGCTACCAAGCCAACACCTTCCTCGTCAGGATTTCTACAGGCTCTACAATAATAATCATTACTCCTCTTCTATTCCTAATGAGGTTTAGCACGACTTTTTAGAAGAAAAGAGACTTTTTATTCTACGAAGCAAAAGGCTGAAGGTGCAATCAGTGATCCATGTTTACAGCAAAAATAAATAAATCAATAATAATAATATATATATATTGAACTAGGAGCCCCAAACCTGTTCCAGCATGACAATGCCCTTGTGCACAAAGCGAGCTCCATGAAGATCTGCTCACCATGGGAAAGTTGGAGTGGAAGATCTCCTGCTATAGAGCTATATCCTATATTGAACAATGTAGATGAACGCTGCACCCCAGGCTTCCTCACATCAGTACTAACACCCTTGTAGCTGAATGAACCTACACAAACATCTAGTGGAACATCTTCCCAAAAGAGTGGAGCTCATTATAACTAGTAAATGGGAAGTCGTATGGTCAGGTGTGTGTGTACTTCTGTCCTGATAGTGTATATTAGTCGTACTTTAGGCTTGCAGACGTCAGACTGAATAAAAGCTGTTATTCACTAAAAACACTCAGACTGCCTGAATTTCATATAAGCATCAATGATTGCACCTGTACAGCCACCACACACACACACACACACACACACACACACACACACACACACACACACACGAGGAAATGATGTGGATCTGCACCAGTCACGCCTCGACCTCATTCACACTGAATCAGTGTTTACAGATTATCAAGACACACACAGGTCCGACGGCTTATAAACACATAGCACATCTAAAAGGAAAAGAAAGATTAGACAACAAGATAAAAAAAGGAGGTTAGAAATATGCATTTGTTTTTTTTCACACAAAGTGAGCTACGGTTAGAAAAGACACATCAACAGAGACAAAGACAACACTGAAGCAAAGGGTCATTAATAAACATCTTCACATGATGAGCAACAGTTACGCCAAAACTGAAATGTATACAACGACCTCGTTACTCCAGCTGTAGTTAGACAAGACCTTCTGCGTGCCTACAGCAGGAAAAAGTGAGACGAACGGAGACGAACTGAGACGAAGTGTGTCAGCGAGGGAATGAGGACGGGTTTAGACATGAAATTAACTCCACGCTTAACCACATCCATGTCACAGCTTCAGTGCGTCCTGTAATAATCGAACATCTCACGTGTCTTTAGCTGACAGACTACAGCTGGGGTACGGAGGACATTTCATTTCTGACCAAACTGTTGCTGTGACAAATACAATTACGGTCACTGTGTTAATGTTATTATTAAAGGAAAACCAGGCATTGAACATGTGCAGCTGTAGTGAACCAGAGAGGAGGGAAAAATCCTAAAGATGCTCCTCCACTCAGGCCTGAGAATGTTCTGCGTGAGATAAAGTTCTCAGATGTTCAGGGCTAAAAATGGACACAGGATATGTTCTGCTTTCTGCCCACACAAACGTCTGCGTTCCACACGTTCACACGAATTTGATAGGGAATGTAAAGATAAAATAAATACTCCTGCTGTGTATATAAAGTGCAGTTCTCACAGCACAACTCTGACCGGGGCTTCTTCCTATTCCGAGGTAAGACTCTACCCTTTCAAGTGACGGATCTTCTGTACATTTCTGAGCTGGGCCTCCACTCTTCTGTGCAAAGATGCACTTACGAGGTGGTATCAAAGGGTTTCGAGACTCGCTCTGTTTACAAGAAAGTACTTTATTTATCTATATTTACACACAATCCCCCCTTAAAAGCCTCCACCTGTACAGAGAGGGGCCTCCACCCCTACAAACAGGGGCCCCCACCCGTACAGAGGAGCCTCCACCCCTACAGAGAGGGGCCCCCCACCCGTACAGAGAGGGGCCTCCACCTCTACAGAGAGGGGCCCCCACCCGTACAGAGAGGGGCCCCCACCCGTACAGAGAGGGGCCTCCACCCGTACAGAGAGGGGCCCCCACCCGTACAGAGAGGGGCCTCCACCCGTACAGAGAGGGGCCCCCACCCGTACAGAGAGGGGCCTCCACCCGTACAGAGAGGGGCCCCCACCCGTACAGAGAGGGGCCTCCACCTCTACAGAGAGGGGCCCCCACCCTTACAGAGAGGGGCCTCCACCCCTACAGAGAGGGGCCTCCACTCTTCCTTGTAACTAACAGAGAGGGGCTTCTACAATTCAGACTGGGAGCATCAAAAAGTGATAATCATCAACAAGTCTTTTTATTTTGGCCCTTAGACACTCTAAAACACATTAAAGCTCCATCAGCTGAGTGGAGAAACACCTACTCCAGCCACATGGACTCACTACTGCTACACACTGCACAATGACCTGCAGGACTGCAACTTCTTCATCAGCATGCAGTAAACACACTTTGAGTAAAAGAACCAGCCATGTGAGTGTGTAAGCTTTAGGCCTAGCCGGCTGCTCCGGCTCTTTGGCTCTGTGCTGAGTGGGGAACGAGTCTCACCTCGCGAGCAAACGAAACACCAGCCTACGTTTACGGAGGAGCCGAGATGACCGTTCTTCCTTGTGCCCGAGTGATTGCTGCACACGATGAGGTGAGGCGTGATCATCACGCTCCCCGCTGCTATGCACAGGTCTCCTGTGTGGAAGGCTAGAGGACAGCGGATACAGCGCATCATCCGGCCTGTGGACACACACATTCACACGTATAAACACTGCCTGTCAAACACGTCAACACTAATATAACACACACACACACACATCTACATAACTTAACTACACACTCCTCACAACTCTGCTAAACTTTCAATTTGAACTTCATCTGGGGATTTTTGGAAACTTACCAGGAATTTATGGGAATTAATGAAACATTGGGGGAAAATGTATATAAACTGTGCCATATGCAAACCTGAATATAAACATTTTGTTTGGTTTGGTTTGCACAGTAACATACACACAGCACGCAGACGTTTGTAACATAAATGTATGTCATATTTATGTAATTTACGTGAACACTCGCCGAGATGGATTTGTTTTTAGCGTGCAGGATTGCAGAAATGAAAAGTGTGTGACGTGATGGAGGGATGTACAGTGACTCAGTAAGTGTGCTGTGTGCATGTGATTGATGAATGTGCAGGGTAGAAAAGCAGCTGGAACTGCATTTAATCTGGTTGTTTTAAACAAAATTATCCTGCAATATTTTTTTTCCAAATACATTTCAATTCCTTGTTCTAAGCAAACCTGCAATTTAGTAAATTCCCAGTTTATTCCCATTAATTCCTATATATTCCAATGGAATGTTTCCAGGGAAGGTGTATTTGTGTATGCGCGCAATAAATCGCACCCTTGAGAGCTTTTTGCGAATCCTTTTCCAGCCAGCAGGTAGAGCAGCAGTGCTGTGGGCACCTCAGGCCCTGTGGCTCGGCAGCAGTGCCGGCGTACTTCCACGCACAGGACTCGTGATAGAAACGCCCACAACCGATCACCGAACACGGCTTCACGTCTTCATCAGTGCGCTTACAGGAGAAACACAGGTGTGAACCTGGACAGAGAGAGACAGAGAGAGAGAGAGAGAGAGAGAGAGAGAGAGAGAGATATGTAATAAAAGTACACATGTGCAGTTAAAACGAACAAAATAAGAATATATTAATGGTTCTGACCCGTTTTACACTCGGTACAGATGTTTTCTCCCTCTGTTCCACCAGCTGAGGCCAAACACTCCGGATGAAAAAACCCGTTACACTCGCCCTCACAGGACAGCAGGGAATCTCCAAATGTCTCGCAAACCTAAAAAGTCACACACACACACACACACACACACACACACACCTTTCAGTATAAACACAATCCCTCTATAAAATCAATTAGGCAGAAGTGAATGTAATCAATAGCAGGACGAGTTCTTCTCATGACATCTTTTTACCATCAACATTATTTGCTCTTTTCAACTTACAATATGTTGCCAGATTTATCATTTCTACACACACACATGCCAGTCATAATACACATGCATTAATCTTCCCTGATCACACTCACCGAACACACCATATCCTTCTTGGAGAAGTTGCCGCTCTGCCGGGAGATGTTGGAATCTTCTGACTGGGCATCTGAGCCGTCGGCGTCCAGTGTACCAGGGCTGTCGCAGCGTTTTTCAAACACACACTGCACACACAATACGAGACTCACAAACTGGCAACAAACTCGTCCCTAAAGACGAACCGATATCAGCAGAATTACACCAAGAGGAGTTCAAAAATGTTGGCTTATGTTTCTGAGCTGAGCACAAGTTTGAAGACTGGTGTGTGTGTGTCTCGGTCCCCCCTCACCTGCATGTCGTTGAGGCCTCTGGAATCGGAGTCGGATGTGTCTCTATAAATAGAACTTGTGACTTCGACATCTGTCGACGCTCGACTTCGTTTCTTCAGTGGTTTACAGGAGTCGGAGATCTCGCTGGCTCCTGCACGAGCAGAAGGTTCTCAGTGTTAAATCTCTCAGAACTGACTGATGGAATTTTGTAAATCACCTCTATTATTTATTCTGCAGTTTTCCTTTCTGGAATCAATCCATTTTAAAAATATCAATTTATGGGATTTAAACATGGACCTTTGTTTGTAAGAAAGAAGGAAGATAACGTAGAAAATATACTTCGTACTAATTAATATTAAATCAAATGTGTAACGTAAAATAATAGTTTCAGTTCAGTTGTCGGAGAAAATAAACCGTATAAAAACTCACCTTTTTGAAATCCCGTCTTAAAGTCCATCTGAGGCATCGCTTCCACCTGAAATACATCAGGAACATTTATTATAGGTTATAATTACTATAAACATCTGCAGCTCACACACTTGTTAAACACCAACAGAACAGAATCTCAAATGTAATTCATGAAAGGTGTGAGAGTCCACCTGCTCCTTCTTGATCTTCTTCTTCGGAACAGGATCGACACTCTTTTCCGACTCTGAGCGACTTCTTACACACCGCCGCTGCAGCTTCCTTTCCATCGAGTCTGCACATGCACACACACACACACACACACACACACACAAGTATTCATTAGTGAAAGCAGGAAAAATACGTAGATGCACAGTGATCAAGTCATGCAGAAAAACCCTCACAAAACGTGTGCTCAGAGTGTGTGTGTCTGTGTGCGTGTGTGTGTGATGTACCTTAACTGAGTTCAGTAACAGGAGTAGGAGAGTGTGTGTATGTGTGTGTGTGTGTGTGTACCTGAGCTGAGTTCAGTAACAGGAGTGTGTGTGTGTGTGTGTGTGTGTGTGTGTGTGTGTGTGTGTGTGTACCTGAGCTGAGTTCAGTAACAGGATTGTGTGTGTGTGTGTACCTGAGCTGAGTTCAGTAACAGGAGTGTGTGTGTGTTCTGCGCTCTCTGGTTCACTCCATGCTGTTCTCTCCTCCTCGCTGGAGAACGTCTCACCCTCTGCTTTATCACTCGAACCCTTCCGTAACGATAACAATAAATCAATTACATTTAAAATGTATCAGTAAATGTTAGAATAAACAAACAATAAGCAAAACCTCTCAAGAATTTATTACCCTGAGTTAATGTTACAAAAGGAATCTTCCGTTAAAGGGTTATTTCACTAATCCACACACTCATGCCAGAAATCGTCCATCTTTAAATGTCTGAAATCTCAGAGGCCGTCGTATTGAAATTATATTGATTTTTGGAATAAGAGGTTTAATTACAATCACAAATGAAGCTCACCTCTGGAGACTGAACTCTCTCGTCATCTCTCTCCACCTCCTTTTTTATGTCCACCTTCTCTTTGGGCAGCTGCCAATCGCATTTCACGATCTCCACGTTGAGCTTCTTCATGGTGATGGAGAGCGGGAGCAGCTTCCGAGCAGCCGCCGTTCTCCAAGGAGTCCGGACAGGAGGTGGCGAGGGTTGAGATTCTGTTGCGTCCTCGGGCTCCGCCTCTTCCTCCTGAGCGTCCGAAACGCTGCACTGGCGACGAGGCTGCTGACGGCGCGGAGGCGTCGTGGGGTCCTCCTTCTTCAGGCTCTTCGAGCGTCTTGCCCTCCGTTTTTTTATAATCGTCGGGGTCACGGGCTCGCTGCTAGGCTCCTCAACAGGCAGTTTGTCGATGTAAATGAAGGTGTAGGTCTCGTTACGCTCCTCTCGGGACATGAGCAGAGCCGACTCGGCGTGGCCGACGCCCACCTCCCACTGAGCGCGCTCCCTCTGAGACTGAGGCTTCAGCAGCTACACGTGGGCAAAAGAAGATGTCACACGGAAGGGAGCAAGACGTCACACATGTCCAGCAAAAAAAAAAGCGTTTCTCTCTACATACAAATTATGTTTAACAGAATGAAATGGATTTCTCCTCGCTTGCTCACATACGCCATCATTTCTAAAAAATACACACATACAATTTCACTATGATGCTGGACTCATAAGAAGCTCAGATTTAAGAAAAATACTAAAAAATAAATATTAACTGTATATTACAAAAAACATTCAAGTATTAGAGATCGACTGATTAATCGGTTCTGCTAAGTAATCGCCACTGATCGCTGGAACTGTCGGCTATCTGCAAAAATCCATACCGATTTTCTGGCTTCCGGTCTGCTGTCAATACAAGAGCGGCCTCTAGAGGCGAATCACTGCCACCACGTGCTGCATGTTTTTACACGCGAGACTGAACAGACAGAACGCTATATTTATTTTTTTACTTTATTCATTATATAATTATATGTATTAATTATTATTTATATTTATTTCATTTAGCACATTTTAATGACTTAGTACTGATGTTTAATTATTGTAATAAACTTCAGTACTATTTTACATGGAGTGTTGTGTTTGTTTTTATCCACTATAAATTTTACATCCATCGGTCGACCTTTACCGAGTATATCTACTTCATAAATGCATATATTAAACACACACACACACACACACACACACACACAAAAATAAAAACGGCATTACCTTATTATGCATTAACTGCTTGCAATAAATACAAATACAAATACAAAATTAATCATATGAAACATGTACAACGTTCAGAAATATATATTTTTTACATAAATCCAATAAAATATACTGTATATAATCTGCAGCGAGAACTGGGTTGAATCGTACTTTCTGATAACCGATTAATCAACCAATAGTTTTTAAAAATGGATACTGTATAAAAAGCAAACAAACAAAAACAAAACACTCCATGTAAAATAATAGCGAACTTTTCTACAAAAAAAAGACAATTTATAATAATGAAAACTGAATTAATAGGAAGGTATTAACTGTGTTAATAAATATAATTGTATAAATAATAAATATATAGCGCCCCCTACGTTGGGCTGAAACGATTCTTTGAATAACTCGAGTAATTTGAATGCAAAAAAAGTTTCGTTTAGTGAATTTAACCACACACGGAGCACTGTGTTTCCCCACGGACCATTATTACTGACGCACCACCTGCTAAACTCTGGAGCGCTCTGCACAGGTGGCACAGAAGATGATGCAGATTGAAAAAACGGTTCAGATTCAGGCCAAAAAAAAAGTTACTTGTTCATTTTAAGAGACACGTCTTATTTTCTCTTTATATATATTAGTATATTTAGTATTGCTCTTTAATCATAATAAAAAAATTACTTTTTTTTAATTACTCGATTAATCGGCAGAATACTCGATTACTCAAATAATAGATCGATTCACCTCGTAATGAGAGAGGACAGAAGCTGGAAAAACTCGCTATGGATTTTAGCCCATAGTTCCAGCTATCAACTATCAATGCCGATTAATTGATAAAACTGAAAACTGATTAATCGGTCGACCTCTGATCTCCATTATAAAATATATATAACAATACTACTAAAATGAGAGTCATTAAGTACATATTAATAAATAAATATACACATATAAAATAATAAGAGTGAAATGTGATTTTTAGAATATAAACCGGGCGGACCTTCTGTCTCTCAGTGGGATTGGTGGTTTTGCGTAAGGTTTCCGCCTGCAGTTCCTCAAACTGACTCTCTCCTTTATACACCAAAATCCTCTTCTCGTGAATCCAAGCCCGCTCAGCCACACTGCCAAAAAACTGCACATGGTACTCCCTGTGACCTAGACACACACACACACACACACACACACACACACACACACACACAGAGAGAGGTAAATACAGACCCATCACCCGCACTACTAAAAGAAAAGCATCCTGTGCTGCCTCTAGTGGCGAGTGAGTGAATGACAGCCCAGGATTCACTAACAAAAGCAGCTGTGAAAAGAAGAGAATAAACATCATGGCAGCTATTTATAACACACACAACAAGAAGTGTGTCAAATCAGTCTGTTAATAGAAAGTACAAGTACAATTAGAATATTAGGATTGAATAGAAGGCACATATTAAATGAATGTAAAAGTGTAAATACAATCTGTGGATGTTCATGTTAAAGCTCGCAGATGCAGTAGTGTGAGGGTTATGGTTACCTCGGGTGTTGATGCGTGTGTGAACCTTCAGCTGGGGGTCAGAGGAGACCATGCAGGGCCACCACGGGTACGTCCCTACTTTAGCCCACACCAGATCACCGATCTCGTACTCCACGCACAGCGAGGGCACGTTCCTGTCCACCTGCATACAACCAGCATTCGTTTATAATGCAGTGTCAAGTCACAAGACTGGACCCTTAAATGTCCTGTTTCTCTATAAACTTCCATATTTTTTAATGATCTACACCACACGGACTTCCTTCACTCTTCTAAACAAATAAGATGACTCTCTGGAATAGTACCCCGAATGGAGTTCCCCTTGTCTCCTTGTTTTCAGGATTGCACCTGATCGCTCTGTTATTCTTTAAACATTTTCTACGAATGAAAATATCTAAAATATCTTCTCAACCTGTTTTTCCCTTGAAACAATCCTTCACATCTCTCTCACCTGGACCTCCTTGGGCTCCGTTTTGGGGCTCTTGACACTGAGGGTCGGTTGTTGTTCCTGCATTACAGCCTGTCCATCGCCGAGCCTGACTTCCTGTTCAGGGAAGACCCCGTGCCGGCTGTTTTTCTTTTTTCTCTTCTCCTTCTTGTGCTCGTTCCTCCTGGTCGACTCCTGAAACTCGTGCAGCAGGTCTCCGCACAGCGACGACTCGAACAGCTCGCGGCCGTTCTGATACGTCTTTATGATCTTAATCTTGATCTCCGGGGAGTTTGTTTTCTTCTGGCCGACGGGTTCGGAGACCGTGTCCTGAATGGAGGAGGAAAGGGGAGGTGGAGTGGAGGGAAGGATGAGAGTAGGAGGAGGGAAAACCGGCTGTAAATGATGTAAAGAGGAGGACGATGGAGGAGGTGGAGGAGGAGGAGGAGGAAGAGGGGGAGGAGGCTGATGAGGTAAAAGTTTAGGATTCGGTTGGTGCTGCTGCGACTGATGTTGAAGATGCGAATGAGGATGATGAGGATGATGAGGATGGTGGTGATGAAGATGAGAATGAGACGGAGGAAGAGGGGAAGAGATGTGAGATGATTTTTCCTGGACGACGGGCGACCTCAGCACTGTTCCCTCCCCCAGGATCAGGCCGTGGTCGGCGTGGTAGTTGCGTATGGCGCCGTAGCCGTTAGCCGAGCCGTTAGCCGAGCCGTTAGGGAACTGCGAGTACAGTGCAAACTTTGCCTGTTGCTCGTAGGCACTGATTCCCGGCTGGTAACCGTTAGTGACGACCCCTAAGTCGTCCGGAGGGTAGGAGAATCCCGGATCTAGGGGTGAATCGTAGGCGGAGGGACCTCCCTCATCCCCGGGGTCGCTGATCACATCGTACCCGTCCTCCTGTCTGATGTTAGCTGAGTCAATGAGCTGAGGCGGTTGCTGGATTGTGTTTCCCATGATCCCTTGCATGAAAGAGAAGGAGAAATCCATTGTTCTGCTCCAGCATCCTTAGGTTTCCCTTTTTCTTACAGGGTCTGGAGATGGGAACATAAATATATTATAATAAAAAAAAAAAAACTGCAGTAATATAAACATACTTCATATTCTTCATTCTGATTGGTCAGAAGGGGCTGGTTCATTTTCTCATTCATTCAATACGTCATGATTTTGCGTACGGAGATATTTATTTTTTAACTTATTAGCCTCGACAGAGGGGAAAAAAGTGAACTGATGAGGAAAAGACAAATCTGTTTACTGGACATTTCAACACAACAAAAGTAACTGTGAAAATTAAGGCTATAGCACAGAGGACACGCAAGACTGTACGCTGCACGGAGAGCATATTATATTTATTTATTAATTACATCATTCTATGATGTATATTTATTTTTTTATTATATCCAGGATCCATATTATTTTGACTAATCAATTATTGGTGAGTACGATCCAACTCAGCTATCAGTATCGCCAAAATCCACTATCGGTCGACTTCTAGTTTAGTGTGTTTTACCCTCCAAAAGCCACTCGATACGTTTACATACGCCACAATCTACATACACACAGCCCAGACACACACCAACATCTGGTTTACAAAAACATTTCCAACATATAACTGTTCTGTGGTGTGCAAGAGGTTGGAAACACCTGGCTCCACATACCTGCACACCTGACCAAACGTTACATGTGGCAAATCCCGAGACTGAGGTTTGTGCGTCATGCCGTCTTTTGTGCGTCACGTCAAAGCAGAACATTGACAGCGACACTGCCGTGTTCCAGGATGACAACTGCACAGTGCAGTGACAAATCTGTGTGTGAATTACTAGGTCAGTATAATGGAACACTTTGCCTTGCCTGAAAAATCAGCACCAAACCTCAATCTGATCGAAAACCAGTGCTGTGTCAGGACAGCTTCGACACAGGTCATCTCACCGATTCTCCTGCTGCTTTAACAAAGGCTTGTTTACAGGATCGAGGTCAGATGATGGTGCAGGACAGTGGAAGTGTCCCTTTAGTTTATTGACGTTTTGGTACAAATTAGAATGTTAAATGTACCTCGTTGAATGTAGGAGACAAAAATCGTTGTGTTTGGAAATGAAGGACGAAAACCAAAACATAACCTGACCAGTATTCAGGTGGGCATCTCTTTCACACTGTACTGGATCCTGTGATCGTCTGGGGAGCAACTGCATGAGATCCAGAGATCTATTTAGAGGGAAATTGCTATAATCGGACAAACCTTACAGCTGTGAAGAAGCTCATCAGCCCGTCTCTTCAATAATGCATTTTAAAAGAGTCCCTCTGAAATGCTGGTTTGCAAACACTTCATTTAGGGACGTTACACACGGCCACGGTAGCGCCCCCTGTGGCTTTGTGGGGACTTTTCTGTACGTGAAATGGAATAACTGCATGCATCTGTGCTGAGTTTTCAAATGAGACATCGATGTCATTAGAAACCTGAGGAACTACAGTGTTATTGTATGGATTTGACCTGAACGCTGTTGAAGCTCTTGGGGAACAGAGTAAAAACGTGCACATGCTTTTATTATAACTGATAATGGACCACAGGCCTGATCAGGAGACGCTTGGCGTTTCAGGGCAGATCAGGGCAGACTGGTCCCCCATAGATCTATTCAAGCCTTTATTTGCTTTTCAACTGGATGCAACAAACACCAAACGAAGCAGACCACATATTGTGTGGGTCTCAGGGACAGCGGTGTTTATACAACCATCATATAACCTGAGGATGGAGGACGTACCTCCAAAAACATTCGAGTTACGCCACTGCTGTGTACTTCAAGTTACCCATGTGGGAATATGAGGAGTTTGGGAGTTTGGTTAAGGCACGGGGCTACTGATCAGACGGTCAGGGGTTCAATCACCGGTATGACCAAGCTGCCTCTCTTGGGCCCTTGAGAAAGGCCCTTATACCTCTGTGCTTCAGGGGTACTGTATCATGGCTGACCCTGAGCTCTGAACCCCAGACTCCCATCGCTGGGATAAACAGTGTAAATACACCTTTCATTTCAGTTTCTACTCGATATCACAAAGTGTTAAAAAAAAAAAAAAAAAAAGAGAGAGTGTGTGTGAGAGAGAGAGAGAGAGAGAGAGAGAGAGAGAGAGAGAGAGAGAAAAGAAAGAACCTGGTGTTTAACAGCTGTTCAAGCAAACTGGAGTGAATGGAGAATACTGGTGGATATCAGCAGCTGAAAGGTCTTGAGTTCAGCACATAACATTGTGGTTCCTCATTAAAATAATGTGCTGCTAAACAAAATACACAAAGGAATGGATTCATGATTTATTTAAATAACCTCAAGAAATGTCCCGAGACAAATTAATGGCTGCCATTAACGACCTGATCGCAGTCTAATCACATGGAAATCCGAAGTGTTCCCTATGCAATGTCTGCACAAGTAGTTTAGATATTCCCAGTTTTGGAGTTGAATGGAACACGAGCATGTGAACTTGAACATGTCATCTTTAGCTTTTCACAATTTAGAAGACCTGGATCCTCATCCAGAGCTACTTACATCATTTACACAACTGAGTTGTGGAGCATTAAGGGCCTTGCTCAGGGGCCCGGGAGTGGCAGCTTAGTGGAACTGGGATTTGAACACATGACACAATGCAACCGAGCTTCCACAAACATTTCATCACCAACCTAAACTGGAGGTTAGGGATGGAACGCTACACGTATCCGTACAGAAATGTTTCCGTACAGGTCTTTCGGTTCGGTGCACGTGTACCAAATACCACGTGTACCGGCGGAACGTAGTTATAATACGAGTTGCCTCACAAACGTATTAAGTGGCGGCCCGCGAGTTTGTTTATTCTCTGTCTCGCGTCACTGCTCGATTCGTCCCGGAAACACGATTTGTACTGAAGTGCGAAATCGCTGCTACTTCACGTCTTCGCCAACATTTTTACGAGTTGAGCGACACTGAGAATTAGAATAAGAATTTCTCTTAATAGAAAAAAAAATCCTGACAATTTCGCATTTTGAGGGAGTGAATGAATGAAGGATGAAAGGAATGGAATTATTCATGAATAAATAAAAAATTTAATATTAAAATGTAAAACTCTCTCACACACACACACACACACACACACACACACACACATCTGTATTACCCAAATGGGGTCTAACTAATGTAAAGTATTTAATTCATTTTTCCATTGATACAATTTAATTTAAGGTACGTACCGAGCCGTGACTTTACTGTACAGTTACACCACTAATACAAGGAGAAAATCCGAGCTAAAGCACAGAGGACCACGCTGAAGGCTCACTGACTGTGACGGCTGCAACAGTGTGCAGGTTCTCGCAGGTTACCAAACTTCATTTCCCAGTGTAAAGACGATGCTGGATTAGAAACATGTTTTCACAAGACTAAACGACTGAGTGCTACAAAACCAGGACGAACAGAATGTTATATAAAAACTCAACTCCTCCAGCTGGCCGAAGCATGAAATTAAATACAGGAGAACACATTTAGCATTAAGTCTGATTAGCAGTTTTGATGCTAATATAACCAACATGCTAACCTGAAGCTATAAAACTTCACTTGCATCATGCGAACGTGGCGTCCGAGTCGTCACACTTTTGCCTTTATAAACTTTTATCTCCAAGAGTGCTGGGCAGAACAACCAAATAATCATCTCACGGTATTTAATCTTCATGCATGACAGGGTATTAACCACAATATCTACTGATCGATAAAAGAAACACTGCAGTAGATTGACTTATTTTACAGTCATGATGAGTGAATATTGTAGAAAAATTCCACACAAGTAAACCAATTGGCAACTACACAAAGTAACCAAACCCCTTCCCCATAAACTTTAACACCTGAACAGCCTGCAATGGAAACTTGCATAAATAATATTTAAACAAATCAATAGAAACGGTGCATTATTATTAATAATATTCTTTAAATTCGAGCTAAACTGCAGTGTTCAATTCAATCTAAAAAGAAAAGAAGTGTAACTTGGTGAAGAATATGGATTTTGAGGTACACACACATTCCATCTAATAAAAAGTCAAATAAAAGTCTGCAGCTGGTATTAGTGATAGAATTGTTTCTATATTTCTGAAAGCAGGTGCAGTCAACAGTAATCCAGTACTGAAAATAGAAAACAAAGTGCAGATTGTGTTGCAGGATTATTCTGTAGCACAGAAACAATATTTACACATTTCAACCTGAGAGACGAGCTACAAAACTCAGCCATTACAGATGTTGCGCCTGAAAACCAGACGGTCCACAGCATCTGGTTTGTGGCCCGTTGCCATGCTGGGATACAGATACACTGGTGAGCTTTGCAACGCGGGGAGATTTGCCGCTAGTAAACGCGTCTTCCAGCGACATCTGACTCGACTTTTCTTTTGATTTTCCACTCTGACCTGCTGATGTGGAGGACGCTGATCTAAGTTTCATGTATTCTTGATATTTCAAGACGTTTGCAGATCGTGGATCAAAAAACGCTCATATTCAGAAAATAATGTTTAGTTGACTTTTTATAAAAAACAACAACATAAAAAAACTCCAAAAAAACAGACAACTCCTGTTTTTGCACAAGTTTCTCAGTCATCACGTTCTACAGCTTCAGTTTTAGATGTAATGTCCATCCTCTCCGTCTTCACACTTGATAACACATACGGCTGTGAACAGGGACCCCCTCTCAGACTGCGCCAACAAACACCGCTATTACACTATACTACACATTCATACCAGGACAAACAAACACCGCTATTACACTATACTACACATTCATACCAGAATAAACACCGCTATTACACTATACTACATTCATACCAGAACAAACACCGCTATTACACTATACTACACATTCATACCAGAACAAACACCGCTATTACACTATACTACACATTCATACCAGAATAAACACCGCTATTACACTATACTACACATTCATACCAGAATAAACACCGCTTATTACACTATACTACACATTCATACCAGAATAAACACGCTATTACACTATACTACACATTCATACCAGAATAAACACCGCTATTACACTATACACATTCATACCAGGACAAACACCGCTATTACACTATACTACACATTCATACCAGAACAAACACCGCTATTACACTATACTACACATTCATACCAGAACAAACACCGCTATTACACTATACTACACATTCATACCAGAATAAACACCGCTATTACACTATACTACACATTCATACCAGAATAAACACCGCTATTACACTATACTACACATTCATACCAGGACAAACAAACACCGCTATTACACTATACTACACATTCATACCAGGACAAACAAACACCGCTATTACACTATACTACACATTCATACCAGAATAAACACCGCTATTACACTATACTACATATTCATACCAGAATAAACACCGCTATTACACTATACTACACATTCATACCAGGACAAACACCGCTATTACACTATACTACACATTCATACCAGAATAAACACGCTATTACACTATACACATTCATACCAGAACAAACACGCTATTACACTATACTACACATTCATACCAGAACAAACACCGCTATTACACTATACTACACATTCATACCAGAACAAACACCGCTATTACACTATACTACACATTCATACCAGAATAAACACCGCTATTACACTATACTACACATTCATACCAGAACAAACACCGCTATTACACTATACTACACATTCATACCAGAACAAATGCCGCTATTACACTATACTACACATTCATACCAGAATAAACACCGCTATTACACTATACTACACATTCATACCAGGACAAACACCGCTATTACACTATACTACACATTCATACCAGAACAAACACCGCTATTACACTATACTACACATTCATACCAGGACAAACAAACACCGCTATTACACTATACTACACATTCATACCAGAACAAACACCGCTTATTACACTATACTACACATTCATACCAGAACAAACACCGCTATTACACTATACTACACATTCATACCAGAACAAACATAAACACCGCTGTTACACTATACTACACATTCATACCAGAACAAACACCGCTATTACACTATACTACACATTCATACCAGAACAAACACCGCTTATTACACTATACTACACATTCATACCAGGACAAACACCGCTATTACACTATACTACACATTCATACCAGAACAAACACCGCTATTACACTATACTACACATTCATACCAGAACAAACACCGCTATTACACTATACTACATTCATACCAGAACAAACACCGCTATTACACTATACTACATTCATACCAGGACAAACACCGCTATTACACTATACTACATTCATACCAGGACAAACACCGCTATTACACTATACTACACATTCATACCAGAACAAACACCGCTATTACACTATACTACACATTCATACCAGGACAAACACCGCTATTACACTATACTACATTCATACCAGAACAAACAAACACCGCTCTTACACTATACTACACATTCATACCAGAACAAACAAACACCGCTTATTACACTATACTACACATTCATACCAGAACAAACACCGCTCTTACACTATACTACACATTCATACCAGAACAAACACCGCTATTACACTATACTACACATTCATACCAGAACAAACGCTATTACACTATACTACACATTCATACCAGAACAAACACCGCTATTACACTATACTACACATTCATACCAGAACAAACACCGCTATTACACTATACCACACATTCATACCAGAACAAACACCGCTATTACACTATACTACATTCATACCAGAACAAACACCGCTATTACACTATACCACACATTCATACCAGAACAAACACCGCTATTACACTATACTACACATTCATACCAGAACAAACAAACACCGCTATTACACTATACTACACATTCATACCAGAACAAACACCGCTATTACACTATACTACACATTTATACCAGAACAAACATAAACACCGCTATTACACTATACTACACATTCATACCAAAACAAACACCGCTATTACACTATACTACACATTCATACCAGAACAAACACTGGTATGATCTGGTTTACCGCCCAGCACCAGTCTCCATATTAAATCCAAACATAAGAAATGATGCAGATGATAAATACGGTTTCTGTGTACACACACACACACACACACACACACACACACACACACACACACACACACAGTAATATTCCTCGTCTCTACAGTGGTATAATCAAACACACCATTTCTACCTTTAACACACACTGTACTCTAAAAGGTAATTACAGTGTAATTAAACACCGGCTGGATCTTTTTAAAGGTCTGCTTTAATCTACATTTCCAGCTGCAGTATATTAAAAAAACAGCTTCTGTGGCAGAGGAAAGTTAGAAGTTTGAGCAGATATTCTTCTTGCTGATTTACACGTTCGGTTCATTCTGCACTGGAGGAATTTAGTTTTCTATGTTTGGCCCTTAGAAAGACGTCGTGTGAATTCTTTCCTGGTTTTGTGATGATGTCGATTTCACCATCCGCTCAACTGGACGTTCAGAACGCCGAGCGAGATCGAGCCGTCACATCGACACTTTCCTGTTCTACTCCATCATCCAGCACTTTTGACCCACTGCACCGCTTCAAGGTGACACGCACGCGACACGTCGGCGATCGAGACGTACGTACGCACGTGCGCGGACCTCCACGAGTCTCCATCGTTGAGCAGGTGAGAACTTCAACCGTGATGAAACTATAATAAACAGATCACAAGTCTTGAAGATGAGGATCCCTTTTGAGTCTGGTTCCTCTTAAGGTTTCTTCCTTGTACCATCTCAGAGATTTTCCTCACCACTTAATTAGAGATAAACTTTTGATAGGGAATCATTTATACGTTTAGAAATGTCTGCTTGTGATCTGTTGATTTTTGGGACGATGTGTACGATATACAAACACTGAATTGAATGGATTATATGGAGAGCTGCAGAGCTGCACATGGTTCTAGGTGACCAGAACCTGAGCTGAAACTCATTTCAGGAGAAATTCTTTACAAAGCAGCTTCTACATGGAGTTTGGAACATCATGATGTGTCTAAGTTCATCCTCTGGATCCATGTGAATCCATTTCAATGTTTTGATTCTACATAACCCTGTTAACATCCATCCCAAAGCAGCTTTAGACTAAAAAAAACATGCCAGAATACGAATTTAATTCATAAATAAATCCATAGTAACTGATATTTCAGAAAGGAGCATCATAATAATAATAATAATAATAATAATAATAATAATAATAGTGTATATAACCCTGAGGTACAGCAGCTCGCGCTCTCATCAACCCCCAGAAACTTTTAATGCTTTTATTAATAATTAGATCACTAATAAAACTGTAAACATTATACACATAAAAACGTGTCTCTCTATTATTATTATTTGAATGAAATAAACAAGCGTTTTGTGGTGTTCGGGTTTCCCAGAGGTCCCACAGGTTTCTCTCAGCTGGAATGCTAACTTAATTGAAATCCTGTCAGAGCTAGCATGCTAAATACCTCCGATATCATCAAATAATTATAATAATGATGGCACTAACGCCAGTTTTCAGCATGTGTTGATGATGAGGACTGTATATGAAGAAGAAAAGACCTGAGGAGACGGATTTAACGCGCACACATGCTGAAGGATGTGGACTATAGGATGTGATGGTAGCATTATTAGCGCTGTCCTGCTGCTTAAACATCCATCATCTCGCTTTATTCTGAGGTAAAAAACCCGTGTGCTTTTTATTTTAGCGCTTTTTCTGGGAAACTGAAGCGGTGTAAATGATGAGGGATGCGTTAACCTGAGTGAAATCATCGTGTTTTTTCTCTTTGCTGTATAAAAGCGAGTGTAGGAGAAGATGTAGTGAGAGACCCAGGAGCCAACATGGCCGCCCTTTAAACCAAGCTGGTCCGTTCGGGTTCGTCCGGTTTCCGACAAGTGGCCGTTATTTTCCGACGGAAAAATCCGGATTTAGGAGACGCGGTGTGTTTTTATAATTGGGGATATTATCCGATTTTTTAGAAAAAACCTCCGCAGCATCGCGAAGCTGCCGCTCGGGTTTTTTTCTGACGCCATGCGAGCAAACAACGAGGCAAAAACAACAGCAGAAAAAAAAAAGAAAGAACATGTCGGTACCTTCAGCGTTTCCCATTCTAAACAAATACTGCGAATAAATCCGATTCCGGGTGCAGAGATCACAGATCTAACGCGATCTACACAAAGAGCAGCTGCGGAGACACGGAGCTCGATCGGACAGGCCCGAGTTTTCAGTGCAGATCGGACTCCCGTAGATCGAATTCAAGCCTTTGCTTGCTCTCCCTCTGGATGCAACAAAAGCCCCTGTGCTCGAAGCCCGGTTGCCAGATTGGACTAAATCCATTGAATAGGCAGATCAAAACAGATGATAAAGACGTTAGAAATATTAGATTAAACAGATCCATAATGTCATGTCTTTATATATTTATGTTTTTATTATATTTTTCTGTTTGGTTCTTATACAGGTGGATCAGAATTATCAATCGAAAAAATGCACAACCCCATGCACCCTGCTCAATACAATCTGGCAACCTGATCAATTCCCTCTACCGACCCTAATCAATCTGTTTCATTCACCTGATGTAGATCGGACTGGATCAGAACAGTGTCCTGCAAATATTATTATCCTGATTAAAACTCTCCACATCCTGTTTTACTAGTCTGATTCAATAAGGATTCACCTGAATCTGATTTTTAAAAAATCGTAAAAATCTAATCTAAATTCAAGTTGCATATTACAATAAACATATTGATTTGTGATTTGATGTTATTTTTATGGTTAAGGTTATAATAATAAGATTTTCATCATCATCATCATCATCATCATAAAGGGTTTTAAGTCTGATTGTTCAGGTTGTTCTGATCAAATCAATCCGGTGGCAATGTTCAATCCAAGATAATCAGTCTGGCATCTTGCTCAATCACTTTAACAAGAAAATCACTTTTAGTTCGTACAATCAGGGTGCTTAAGTGAGGCTACAGGCAAACTACAGCAAACTACAGCAAATATTAAACATTAAAACAATAATAAACAGTTAAGAGAAGAGGAATATATATATATATATATATATATATATATATATATATATATATATATATATATATATATATATATATATAAATACTCTTTGACACATATGACATATTAGAATGAGGTATGTTCTATGGCACAAGAAAAACATATGAAGGTGTACAAGCAGAATGTAAATCCTACAGTACAGTAGTTGTGCAAAAATATGTAAAATAAATAAATAAAATATGTAGTGTGCAAGTAATCAATAGTACTGAGTGTAATAGTATTTCGAGTTGTGCAGTCCCAGTGTTTAACAATATGCATAAAATAAATGACAGTTAGTTGGCTGTTGTGGTCTGCAGTGAGACTGTATAAGATAGATAGATAGATAGATAGATAGATAGATAGATAGATAGATAGATAGATAGATAGATAGATAGATAGATAGATAGATAGATAGCACTAAACATAAATAATTATAAATAATCAGCCATGGTTTCCTGATTCAATAAATAATTAAATTAATGGATTACAGAATAAAACCACTTTATCATGTAGAATTGCTATATATAACCAAACACGTACTAAACAATTAATATGCACTCTATAAACCAGGTTCACTAATTACCACTCAAATTTACATTTACGCCACATTTTTATCCATTGCAACTTTCAGCTGAGCAGGCGAGGTTTAAGGGCCTTGCTCAGGGGCCCAGTGGTGGTGGGATTTGAACCTGTGGCCTTCCAATCCAAAGTCCAATTCTTTAACCACTGAGCTACAACCTCCCCATAAATGTAATGTAATTATAGAGTTATAATTATTCCATAATATTAAATATCTTATTTGGCAACCCTGTTTAGCACTAAAAGGAAATCTTCCTGATTGGCTGTTCTACGAGAAATTAAATTGCATGCTGGGAAGTTTTTCAACCCTGACTATAGACTCCACGTATCTCACGTTGACTCATTCCATGAGAAACACATCACTGTATAACTATATAATTATTTATTGTACATTGTAATCATTGTACATTTGTTTATGCATTACAATATTTACATCAATGAAACACAGTGTATTAATTCATATTTATTGAATTTGGCTCATGGGGTTACAGTAATAAAGGTCATCTCTCTCACACGTTATTTACTTATTGAAAGGTCATTAAATTCCAACAGTATCAGACTTCTATTTAATTTCAATACGGAGGACTCAGAAGGTAACAAGTTTAATTCCCAGCAATTCCAAGCTGCCACTGCTGGGCCCTTGAGTAAGGCCCTTAACCCCTTACCTGATCAGTTATTGCTCTGGATAAGGACCTCTGCCAAATGCTATAAATGTAAGTGATTTATTGACTGTGTGTTGAGGATGTAAGTTGGTGCTGAAACTCTCTCTGAAATGTCAGATGTTTGACATTTACAGTTCCTGTGAAAAGGTTAGAAGCACCTACTGTAGTTTAATGGTTTTTGAGACACACATGTTCTATTTGTTATACAACACACTCGGTAAAATGGGTTGTTTTGTGGCAGGGAGGGTTGAAACATGAACCATCATGGCTCCCATTCCAAACTTCAACACCATGCATCTCCGTCTGGACTGCGGCTTTGAAATTGGAACCAACTGAGCCGAAGCATACGTCCGAGTTCTGTAAGTGTTGTTCAGAGAACGAGCAGATGTCTGGAGTGATGTCTGTCATGGAACCACCTGCCCAGTCACTGCACCTAAACCCTACTGAACTGCTCTGAGATCAACAAGAATCTCCAACTAGTGAAGAACATCTACATCAACAAACATTTGTTTGGTCAAAGGAAATTTTCAGACTGTTACATTACTGAACATAGAAGTCTTTTTTGTATTTCATTCCTAATGATATTTTTACTGCTCATATGACAGATGTTATTTCACGCTATTTTAGACACTTTAGACACATTCATTGGGTTGGAATTAAATAAAGAAAGTCAAGTCGATTTCTATTGCGCTTTTCACAACAGACATTGTCTCAAAGCAGCTTTACAGAATTTATCAGTTAAGATGAACAATGTGTGTTTATCCCTGATGATGAGCTATTAGTAAAAACTCCCTTAGAAACCTTCAGAGGAACCAGACTCCAAAGTGGAACCTCATCCTCATCTGTAAGCTAAAGTATGTCAGGGGGGATACAAAGTTGTGAGCATGTCTATAATAACAACTGCTGACTCAGACTCAGGTTCTGACTCAGGGCTCAAACCTTCCAGCGTGGCTTAAAAGTTTGCATTTAATAATTTATTCAAATGTGTTCTGTAAACGTTGACCTCAGCATTTCTTTTTTTGTGCAGCAGATCCACTTGAATGGTAGTTCAACACTAGCTGAGGTTAGAGCACGGAGATAAGATAAGCATGGAATAAACAAATAATCAACAGAATGAAGGTGTGAAAGCAGAGTGACTTCTACTACCTCAAAGTTGATCAGTTTCCAATAAAAGCATGCCGTAAATTCTGTCAACCCAATATAACTAATATAAAGGGTGTCCTACCTGAATCAGTTTACCTCTTAATACCATCATTATCACACCACGGCTACAGAAACTATCAGTATTATAGAGAAGTGCAGCAGAACAGAGCGCTGCGTCACACAGGAATCTCACACAGTGAGAATAAACGTCATCATTAAAGCAAGAAACCCAATGATCACAATTCAACACGTCTCCTTTCACTGGAGCCACAACTGCACCTCCACATACATCTCTAGCAGGAGCATCGATTTTCACCCCGGGGTTTCCTGCATTTTCCTGCATTTTCCCAGTGCATTACGGTTTTCCTGGGAATTTGAAATGAAGGCAAAATTTGTGTTTTTGTGCAAATGTTTACACAAAAGAAAACACAAAAGTATAAATGATCCATGGAACTGTTTTGGCGACTTTTCCTCACGATCTGATTAAAGATTCTGTGCAGTGTGAATTCAGTACCAGATCACAATTTTACCCAAAACTCTTCCTTTGGCAGCATTTGGCAGAGACTTCCAGACCCACACCAAAGGTCTATCCTGATACAGGTTCTCCTGACACATCAAACATTCAAACATTCCCCAATCATAGGAATCCCCATGATACTGTAGTCTCTCTATCAGAAGCATCGATATCCACCTCATCACATCACATCACCCCGGGGTTTCCTGCATTTTCTCAGTGCATTACGGTTTTCCTGCGGATTTGAAATGAAGGCAAATTGTATGTTTTTGTGCAAATTCTACATAAAAGGTTTGTCTTGTAAATGTCCTTGTACGTGATTCTGCATCCAAATCGGTTTCTTCTCCTCTGTCAGTCGTTGTGGAATGAAAAAAACAGCTGATAAGTTGGAAACTAAATTGGAAATTGTGCCGTTTGCTACTGATGGAGGTTGTGAGATCTGACGAGTGTCCCTCTCTGATCATCCAATCAAAGGACGAGAAAATGCTGACGTGATTGAACGCCTGTTAGGGGCCTCAGAGTGGCCAAATCACAGTCTAATTGGTTAAAACAACAGCTTTATTCTCATGTATTGTCTGCTACATATTGCACACATAAAATATAAACTATATTAGATCATCACCTGCATCAGCAGAGAAACACTGATATGTAAAGTGTATAGGTTTGAGCTAATAGGTTTGAATTATATTGCTCTAAAATTTTGATAAGCTCTCTCCCTCCCACATACACACACACACACACACACACACACACACACACACACACACACACACACACACACACACAAACACACCTTTAAAGCACATGTTGAGTTAGATATTTTAAGCTGTGGGCTGAAAGAGTCACGCTCTTGACTGTGTTATTTCCACTGGCTGTATAACTGGTTTCATATGTACCCTGTACACGTTGACACAAATCATTAACACTGTCTGTCTTTAAACTACGCCGAAGACCAATCAATCTACAACTTTATGTATAAACATCAGGATACAGTTTTGTTGTTATTGCTGTTTTTGCCTCATTTCCTTCTTCCACATGTTTACCTACTAATTCCCACCCATCTGTCAAGGCTAACATGTGCCTCCCCTGGTACACGTAGCAACATTATCATGATCTTTATCTTCCCTCTCCTACATATACATGTTCACGTTTCAGACTGGTTAGTGTTGACAGGTAAGACTGAGATCCTCAATATAGAAAACATGAACAATTTTACTCCCTTAGCTCCGGGTTCATGCACTACAAATGCACTACACAGTCTCACGGGGATTCCCATAATTGAGGAATGTTTGATGTGTCTGGAGAACCTGTATCAGGATAGACCTTTGGTGTGGTTCTGTAAGTCTCTGCCAAAGGAAGAGTTTAATTACATCGTGAGGAAAAGTCACCAAAACAGTTCAAAACAGTTGTTACGCTTTTCCATGAATCATTTATACTTTTGTTTTCTTTTGCGTGGACATTTGCACAAAAACACACAATTTGCCTTCATTTCAAATTCACAGGAAAACCATAATGCACGGAAGAAATGGACAAAAATAGCACTTTGTAATGTTACGTTTACATCTTTACATTTTGGTCATGTCATTTTCTTTTCCATGACAGGCAATAATTATAAGTTCAAAAATCTCAAACACACCTGAAAATATGAGTTTGTGTGTGTGTGTGTGTGTGTGTGTGTGTGTGTGGTTGCTTTGGGCATTAAAACCACACCGCTGTCTGCGTAAATTGACTTCAAGAGCCATTTTTAACTATACTCATTAACATCTGTTTCCAGAACAGTTTTTCACCGTTTTTCTCTCAAATACGGTGCAGGTCTGAGATCAGTCACTTAGGAGGCTATGACGCTTACGTCATTGTACTAGACCAGCTGTGTATGGCATGTTCTGGTCTATGAGAAGTGATCGGCCAATCATCACCCGTCGTATACATTTCCGCAATCCTATTGGCTGTTTTGCTTGTCAATCAAAACGCTGATTTTAATCTGACGTGAAAACCTCCTGACAGCCTGTTAGCCAATCGTCACTCAGCGTTTTTCCAAAGCGCATGCTAATTGGTCGTTTTGTCTGTCAATCGAACTCAGGTTCGTCCCTCATCCGGGCATCGCAGTTGTTGGTATCGGGTTTAGTGTAGTGACTGGGCAGGCTGAGGGGAGAAGTCGGCCGTGTTTGTTATCTTTCTTTGTTCGGTCTGTTTAATACCGGATTCATCACCACTAGAGCTGTGTTTAACAAAACAGGAGCCGGGGATAACGCTGGAGGGAGTCGCCGCTTATCGTGAATGGATCAAATAATTTCCAGAGGAATCGTTTTCGTTGCTACGCCGCATGGAATCCGGGGGAGAGATTTGACCCTCATAACGTTATCGCGCAGAGACAAACTCCATTTTCCTCCAAATCAAATGACTTCCGTCTAACAACGAGGACTTTTTTCCAAATACACTCCAAGTTGCAACCTGGTATTTATTTCTTTATTCTTCCTTCTCGCTCAAGTGTCCACTTTCTCTCTCTGGTTGTTTACGAGATTCCCCTCACAGAGTACCGCTGCTACAGGCCGAATCCCAAATCAGCGTGTCCTCCCTAGAAAGGTGCACTACTTCTACATGACAATAACAGCACGTCATAGCCTATTTACTCTGCTACATATCCAATTGGGATCAGTCCATTTTATAATTCTCAGTACGTATAATTTTTAAGCGCCATTATTCTCCAATGTGTTCTTTATTACAGCAGTAAAGGAAATGTGGCCTAATAAATCGATACAGATTGAATAGATTTTTCGTTGTGGGAGCGAATAAATAATAGATATAATATACAGGGATACAGAGCTCTGTGTCAGCTGTGGGAAACCTGTGGGGTACTGTAGTGCTCTGAATTGGGAAGAGGGAACCGACTCCCAAATGACTCAGTGCATGTAGTGCTCTGAATTGGGAAGAGGGAACCGACTCCCAAATGACACTGATCTTTTCCCACTAGTGATTGTCATGTGTCCAAATTATTTAGTTTCTTTTTCTGGATGAAAACATTGCTATCGAAACACCTGTAGAGGTGCATGCAACATCTGTGACACCTGTAGTGGTGCATGCAACATCTGTGACACCTGTAGTGGTGCATGCAACATCTGCGACACCTGTAGTGGTGCATGCAACATCTGCGACACCTGTAGAGATGCATGCAACATCTGTGACACCTGTAGTGGTGCATGCAACATCTGTGACACCTGTAGAGATGAACATGACACTTGCTTAGATGCATGCCGCAGACTTGCTTGTATTTCACGACGCATTAAACAGCAGGCATGTTTGTCCTCCAGCTATTCGAAGTTGTTACAAACTCTGCGAGCCACAACCTGACACACGCACGCGCCCATGAAGCCGCTTTGGGTCACGTGATCCTTTGAAACGTCATTATAGCAGCGTGTTTATTGTCCACCAGAAACTGAAAGCGGCTCCAGGACCAGACACTTAACTGGTTAATTACTCTGGATTTCCCCCTCCTCCCCCGCCTCTAACCACGTTCTGTCTGGGTTTGTTGTTTGTTTTTGTTTCAGCTGGACGACGTGCGGTGTGACGTCATCATGACCGTCTTCAGCTCCCAGGTGCTGTTCGCATTCACAAGATCCAGGTGAGGCAAAGTTTCAATGTTCAGATTCATTTAGCTGTTCAATCACTGCCTCGTTCACTCACGTGACTACATGCTTCAGATCATCTGTAATTAATTTAGGCTGTGATCTAATCTAGAATTAAGGGCACGTGTTACTAAAGAAGTGTGTCATATATCTTGAGGAGGTGTTCCAGCCCCTTTATCTTTACACCATGTGTGATATAGTGTCAAATATTTAATACAATCAATAAAAGTATGTATATTTAGTAGAAGTTGATTGATATGGATTTTTCTCAGGCTAATGTTGATGCCAATATTTAGAAATCGATAGCCGATATATGATGCTGATTTTCTTTTTCTTCTCTTCATCTCATAAAATCCAACATTTAATGAGAAGTGATATATAAAGCATTTAGGTGGTTGACATAATAGTATGGAAATGTTGTGAAACCTGCAGGGTAATGGTTTTATTTTATTACTGTTACACTAAATACTGTTTGGTTTTACTTTCAGATTCATGTTTCATGTTTCATGTGGGAATCACCTCATCATCATCTCTCTTATTCATAACATAACCATGTTTTTTAAGGAACACTCATGCAGTTGTACAGAAATCCCTTCTTTTTCTCCACCTCCAGATTTTCCCTACAATTCCCTATAATTAATTTTTTTTATGTGCTTGATTATAACTTCAAGTTGGTCCTCAAATTATGTATTTTCTACCTCAAAATCTTTTTTGTTCCTCAGGGGATCGTATTTTCTCTCCAAGCGGCATGGCTGTCCTCTCTCCTCTTCTGTATCCGTTATCACATCTCCACGTTGGAGCTCTCGTCCCACAGTGCTCCCAAACCGCTCTACCTTCACGTCTCCCACACTCCCACCCCACACACCTTCCACATCCGCTCTCGGACTCTTCACTCCTCCTGCGCTTGGCTCCAGGAAGTAAAGAACACTCCCTCCGAAGGCGAGCAGGTGAAGGTGGATGTTGTTCCCGAGCCCAACAAAGCCTTGGCTCGTAAATCTGTGGGTCAGAGAGTGCTGGACGAGCTTAAACATTACTATCATGGCTTCCGGCTGCTGGGAATCGATACGAACATTGCCGGCCGCATGGTGTGGAGGCTTCTGCACGGACAACAGCTCACCCGCAGGGAGAGGAGGCGGGTACGTTTAGGGCAATTTACACACGTGGTGAAGGACAGGCAGTGATCTTCAGCGCTTAGCTCTTTGTTCAGGAGGATTTGGTCCAGCAGTGACCAGAATTGTCGTATTAAACTCACTTTAACATCCCTCTAGTCCTCTCTCCAGAACTTAAAGCATTTATAGCCTTTTGATATTAAGGATTCAGACTAGATTAGGGGTCATCAATTGGTGGATCCAGTAAGTCAGACTCCACTGGAGCAATGAGACTCATTCAGCACTAAAAGACAGAAGAATATTATTTTTTTCTAGTAATTTATTCTTTTCCTATTTGTCCATTCACATGCATTTTACTAAAGGATGCTGCTTATCAGTTTGGCAGCAGGGCACGACGTACCTGTTATAGACTTTAATTTGAATTGCACTCTGTCTGATTAGTGTGAACTTTGTGTGCTCCCTATATCTAGAATAAATTGTACCACACACTTGACTGTTGAACGTCATTAATAGACCTGCACCGGCTCCGAAATAGTCACCAGTAGTCCAACCTGATAGGGACCCTTTCTTAATTCCTTTGCTAAACTTTTTACATAACAAAAGGTTATTTAGGAAATGAAGTGAAACCCTGAGGTATTGGTTTCTGATTACCCCATCATGCTTTGTTTAACATTTGATGCTAACCTGTCCCCCCTCCCCGTTTTTGCAGTTGATGAGGACGTGTGCAGACTTGTTCCGTCTCGTCCCCTTCGTGGTGTTCATCATTGTCCCCTTCATGGAGTTCCTGCTTCCTGTCTTCCTGAAGCTTTTCCCTGAAATGCTTCCTTCTACTTTTGAAACAGAATCCAAAAAGGCAAGTATTCAGTAGTCAGATTTGAGCTTTTTAAGAACAGAGAGAGAGAGCGAGAGAGACAGGCAGACAGGCAGAGAGAGAGAGAGACAGGCAGACAGGCAGAGAGAGAGAGAAAGAGAGAGAGAGAGACAGGCAGACAGAGAGAGAAAAAGACAGGCAGAAAGAGAGAGACAGACAGAGAGAGAGACAGGCAGACAGACCGAGAGAGAGAGTGAGAGAGAGAGAGACAGGCAGACAGAGAGTGTCCTTACGGTGTAGGGTGGTGGTAGATGGGGGGGGGAGCTCGCTCTGAATGAGCTGGTTCTGGTTGATGGAACGAGTTTAAACAGTTTGTGGTGACTAAAATGATGATGATGATGATGATAATAATAATAATAATAATACGTTGTGTGAGATATAGCATGCTGTATTCCCAATATGATTGTTAATTCATGCATGTTTAGATAAAAACCAGATGAAATTTCGTCGCTTATATGTTTAATTGTGTGAGTAGGAGGAAAAGCAGAAGAAGGGACTCGCGGCCAAACTGGAGCTGGCAAAGTTTCTTCAGGAGACGATTGCTGAGATGGCTCAAAGAAACAAAGCGGCCGTGGGAGGAGACGAGACGCAGAAGTTCTCCACTTACGTACAGCAGGTACAAGAACTGAAGTCGGTCAATTAAAAACGGGACGAACCTGTTTGCCTTAACACCTCCCGTAAAATAGCGTCGTATTCTACCAGGAATAAGAACACCCGTGTTTAAAGTGCCTCTCTGGATGTTCTGTCCAGGTGAGACACACGGGCGAGCATCCCAGCACAAAGGACATCGTGAAGTTCTCCAAGCTCTTTGAAGATGAACTAACGCTGGAACATCTGGAGCGGCCCCAGCTTGTGGCTCTGTGTAAGCTGCTGGAGCTACAGCCCATTGGCACCAACAACCTGCTGCGCTTTCAGCTCATGATGCAGCTGCGCAACATCAAAACCGACGATGAGGTGCAGAATTCTGTGCTTCTCTGTCTGTAGGTTCTTACCTGTGGCATGGTTGATAAAAAAAAAAAAAAACTCTTAATGGTTTCTTTGTTTAGATGATCTCAAAGGAAGGAGTCTCGGTGATGACCGTCACAGAACTTCAGGCTGCGTGTAGGAGTCGAGGGATGAGATCTCTCGGTCTCACCACAGATCAGTTACGAGAACAACTGCAACAGGTACATCAACCACACCTCAGGAATAAATGGTGTATGCTTTATAAGCGAATTGATTAGAACGGATCTACACCATACTGAGTAAATATCTGTCTGATAAGGAGGTGTGCAGTGGTTAATGTCATATTGTGGTGTGTGTGTGTGTGTGTTACAGTGGCTGGATCTGCATTTGAAAGAAAACGTTCCGCCATCTTTGCTGCTGCTTTCCAGAGCCATGTACCTGACGGACCTTAAACCTAAACCTCCCATTATTCCTCCCGTGCCCAAACTGGAGGTATGTGTGGTTTAAACCATACAGAAGATTCAGGGCGATTGCTTACACACCTGTAACCCAGGTGCAGTTTAGTGTGTCTTTCTTTTTTCTGTAGCATCAAACCAGCAAATGATACAGGATTATATAAAGAGAAGATTTAAACGTAACATCCATACAGTGAGCGAGGAAATAAATAATTCAAGGTGTACTAGATAACACATTCTCTGATTTTTTTGAGAAGAATGGCAAGAAAAATATTTATAGTGCAGTCGCCAATAAATACCTGTAGTGATGCAATGCACAGGTAACATTCCTGATCTAATGCTGTATGTGACTGATGGTCATAACTGGAGGTCAACCGATGGATTGGAATGGAGCTTAATTTAAATCTCATCTTTAAGTTATTTAATGCACCATGGACTAACATGAGTGACGTACAGCATGCAGCCTAGCTTTAAAACTAACAACATTCGCCTCTAGAGGCCGCTCTCGTATTATATAATGTCAGCCAACCTGTGCAGACGCGACTCGGAAAAACTATCGGTATGGATTTTGACCTAAACGATTAAAAGTACCTATAGTCGTAACATGTATGTTCTGATTACAAGAAAAAAAAAACCTGACTTCAGCTAGGAATTCATACTAAGGAATCCTCAACTCTGGGAAGATGTTCCACTAGATTTTGCAGAAATCGACAATGACAAATTCCAGTTAATTCAGAGAGCAGAGGAAATGTTTAACAGATGTTTCACTGATTTATTTAGTCATGATGTACTTTATTCTAATACACAAGCTCACACTTACAGGCCTATTTACAATAATCAATCTGCTCTACTTTAAAACACACCACTTACTGCTCTATACACACACACTCACTGATTAGATGTCTCAGACTTCAGCTGAATGTTATCTAATGTGACCTGTGTGTGTGTGTGTGTGTGTGTGTGTGTGTGTGTGTGTGTGTGTGTGTGTGTGTGTGTGCGCACGCACGCTAGAAACCTCCTATTGAGACTGAAGCCACAGCAAAGTCAATTTCCTCTTCTGTGGAGATGCTGATTGACTCTGCCCCCATCATCAAGGACAGCAAGGTCAGTGAGCCTGGAATGAACTCCCCTAGACGAGATCCTACAGAACATTTTCACAATAATTATACAATATGCAGCTATCTATATGGCCAAAAGTTTGTGGACATCTGACCATAAGCTTCATATGTGCTACTTTTTTTTTTTTTTTTTTTTTTTTTTTTAATAATCCCATTCCACATTTAGTCTCTATTTGCTGTTATAATGAGCTCCACACTTTTGGGAAGATGTTCCACTAGATTTTGTGGAGATTCAACGCAATGGTGCTCAGTCAGCGTTTACATTTATTTCGACAGTGTTCAGTAGGGTTTATAGCTCTATAGCAGGAGATCTTCCACTCCAACCCATGTAAAGCAGATCTTCATGGAGCTTGCTTTGTGCACAGGAGCATCATCATACTGGAGCAGGTTTGGGTCTCCAAGTTTAAGTGAAGGAAGTATTTTCTGCTACCACATCCAAAGCTGTTTTATACAACTGTGTGCCTTCAACTTTGTGGAACGGTTTGGGAAAGAACCACATATGGGTGGAAAAGTCAGGGGTTCCAATACTTTTGGTCATAGAGATATTGTCTTATTTCAAGGCTTTTTGATTTGAAGTGCTCTAGGTTAAGGTTATGTACAGCAAACAGAACTGAGTGGTTCATCACGAGGTCTCTGGTCCGAGTCGTTCGTTCTTTTGTCACGTGACTCCCAAAGATGCAACACAATTAAATAGATTCGTTGTTGTTTTTTTTGTCCGAATCTTGATGTTATTGCTACAATAATTATGGGACTTGTGTGACAAAAGAACTCAAATCGTCTTGTTGGAGGATCTGCTTATTGAAAATCTAACATTTTATTTTATTTCTGAACAAAGGAACTGAATGAACTAAATGATTCGCAAAAAGATTCGTTTTTGATGAATAAGATTCCAAGAACCGAGTCACTAAAATGATCCGATCTTCCCATCAGGAGTTTGGAGTGATAGAACCATTTAAAGTGTCGTGTGCATTTCTGTGTCATTACATAAACATAATATTGTAAATAATACTCACATGGTTTCTGTGTGTGTCAGGAGGAGGAACTGTCGGAGAAACAGAGTGATTTGGAAATGCCGTCTCCTGAGGCTCAGTTAATCCATGTAAGTTAAAGATCAGCTTTAACTTCCACACCACATCGCTTTATCGCTCATTAACTGCAGTAAAGCTTCCAGAATCCTCAGCAATCCACTTTGTGTGATCTGTATAAAGCTGTTAATTCTACTTTAACCTGCCGGAGCAGGACAAAAACGTTATTCCAGCTTTATTCACCTTTTGATCTCGAAGTCTCATCAGAAATCGCTGCTAATATCAGACCTACACACAAAGTTAGAAAATACAGTACAGCTGCTGTGTCACTAATTTACACGTCTTTTATTATCAGGCTAAAGGTGCAGAAATGGCACAGAAATCCAAGATGAGTGCAAATGGACTTTGACGAGCTTCTCCTGGAAATTTCTCATCTTCCTCATGTGCAGCACATGACATGAGGGGGCGCACACACACACACACACACACACACACTCCTGATCTTGGCGATGGACTCGGATGAGCCTGTGCCCTCGTCCAGCACGTCGTGGCCTATTATTTCTTTTTTTCCCATTTATAAGAGAAAGAAAGAAGAGAACTTGATTTGAGGAGAGAGTCGTACAAATGTGCCTACGAACTCAGAGCTACAGAATAAATTCTTATGGTGTACAGTGAATGATACTGAAGACACGCTTCTATCTCGGAGACGTGGCCGGGCCACGTTTAACCTGCACGCCTGAGAATCAATCATGCTCTTTATTTTTATTTTGCGAACCCAAATGTCAAGTCGACTCATTTATTTTGAACTCTCAGGCATCACAGGATGAAATAAACTTTCAGTAGAGCTCTCGACTTTTCAGACCTGTATGTTTCGTAAATTAGCGCACCCACAAAAGCTGATTTTTTTTGTAACGGAAAAAACATCGGCTGCCCTTTTTACTGTGTAAAGATCAGTGTTTGTACATAAATTTAATATGGATGTAAAATAAATTGTAGAGATTGTTTAAAGCAGTAATCAGGAGTCTTGTGAGACGGAAAATAGCAAGAACTTTGTTTGTTTGGGGATTTCAAAAGCTTTATATATTTGATGCATTGCTCAGTTCAGCTGTGAGATCGGTGATATTGGTGATATCTAACGCCGCTGTGGATTTAATTTTTGCTCTCAAATAAAGGAAAATATTTCTAAACTTACACCACAATAAAACCGCAGCAATTTGGAGTCGTTTTGTGCAAACAGTATTTATTAACAATTTGTAACAGTATTTACAGTATGGAAGTGTGAAAGATATTATAGAATAATGTAGATGTTAAATATTTTTTATATTTTTAAACCATACTGTTAAATTCTACCTGTTTAAAGCTAATGGTCCTTTGGTTGGAATGAAAACCTTCACCCACACTCTTGCTCTTCCGGCTTCTTCCATTAGGGGGCGCCAAAGCGGGTCATCCGTCTCCATACCCCCCTGTCCTCTACATCTGCCTCATTAAACCAACTACCTGCATGTCTTCTCTCACCACATCCATAAACCTCCTCCTTGATCTTCCTCTTCTCCTCCTTCCCCGTGGCTCCATCCTCAGCATTCTTCTACTGATATACCCCATGTCCCTCCTTTCACACTTCTGCTCTAAGACCTTTTAATGGATCATTAGAGACTGAAATGTGGGTGATGTGATCATATAACCATCACTCTAAACCTGGAATTAGTTAAATGTCACCATTTTATCTCCAGATCAACACTTGCAGATGATCATTTTATTTCATTTTCGCTTCCTTACTTTCTCACTCGGCTTTACGGAAAAACCTGTTACTGTAACTGCAGAAATACATATATGTGTGTGTGTGTGTGTGTGTGTGTGAGTGCGTACATGCATATTGTATGATGCTGAATAAACATGCTCTTGCATGTCTGAATCTCAGAGACTGTGTTGGATGAGGAATCTGATTGTCATGTGGGCGTGGCCTAATATTTAAATGAGCAGACTTGATTGGTTTTGTATGTTAAAGCTTCAGTATATGTCTAGTTTTGATTAAAGTGTACAGGGAAGGCTTTGAGTGAGCAGATGTATATGGTGAGGTGGCATTAATGGTAAGCCCCGCCCACTTTTTATTAATGGGAGAAAGTATGGGCAATGAAACTAACATCATTCAAATGATGTTTATTTTTACACTGTTATATTGAAATATAAGGTAATATGGTGTACACTTAACATCTGCTGTGCTGAGCAGAGAAATAATAAAAAAAATCATGCCTTTCTTTTGGTGCAGTTTTTTCGTCTCATGTTAAACTTGATGCTTTTCACCTCTTCAGATTCCCCTGGTGAAGTGCAGGTCCAGAGCAAACCTTTTCATGTTCTTCATAAGTAATTACAGTCCAATTGACATTATTATAGTTATTGGGTCTAACAAAACAATTTTCTTCTCTACTACTGCATCACTCTACAACTTTCTCCATCTTTGCTTCCAGGACTTCTTTAGCACTATATCTCATGATAGATGTTTCTGTGGGGAGAGAAAAAATATATATAAAAATATAAAAATATTCAACATTATCTTTTTGGCCTGGAGTCACAGTCCAAAAAAAGTCACAACATAACATCCTGACCATCATTAAATAATAAACTACCCAGAAAATGTTATTCAAAAAATTAAAATTCGAGTGAAAATGCAAACATACGGAATGACATTATCCCCAAGAATAACAAATGAAAATGTCATACTAAATAATTATTTAATATTCTGTGAAAGTTTAAATAAAATATTAAATCTTATGCCCTCTGTGACAAATCATTAAAACGATATAGAAATTATCATAAAAAAAAAAAAAAAAGTCATTATCGTAATATCGTTTTTATCATGTGGAGGAATTGTACCGGTGTATAATGAACGATACGATATTGCACAGCTCTACACGGCTCTATGTAGTTCATTTCTAGTTCGGGTATCGGTCAAAATCTTTAGGTGAAATGTGAAATAAAATGAGTTCAATGTATTTTACTGATTATGAATCTTTAAAAATAATATAAAGTTCATTCAAAACCATCGGAATCGACAATATAAACCGTACAACAAAAGCGCTCTAATACAGTGCATCAGCGACACCTAGTGGCTGAATTTATGAAATACAGCTTTACAATCACCCTGCGTAAAATTCACCGAAAGTGTTTAAATGTTTACTTAATACATCACTTCCGGGTAATAATGTTGAGAAAAGCATGTTTTTTGCTTAAAGTAAAATGCTGTATCCATGCTGCAATGCCTGTAACACTAATAGTACTTTATTCGAAGGAAGTAAAGTCTAATATAAATAGTCAATCATGTTTATTTGTGTTTTTTTATATTAATGGTTACAATACGTAATGAATAAACTCCAGTCTGATCTGCTGTTTAATGAAAATCCATTAAAAATCTATTGGACGACCACAATGTCCCTCTGCAGCTCTGGACAAAAACGTTTGATAGAAAAGATCATCATCAATTGAAAGTTCTTTCTGCTGTTAAACTCTCTCCAATCAGTTATTGAGTTCACTTCCACTTCAGCGGTAATAAAATGTCTTGCACTTGATACTCCTCGTCATCTCACTGCAAATGTGGTTGGAATCTGTTCACAAATTATTACTAGTAATAGAAGATCATAGTCACAAGTTCAGCGTTGTGAAGTCTGCAGCATTGTCTTGGCAGGAATTCATCACAGTTTGCTTTACAGCTTATTACCACTGTGTGGCGCCAGAGCCGAGCAAAGCACTTTTAAAAACATATTATTATTATTATTATTAGTATTATTAGTAGTAGTAGTAATAGTATTTATAAGTAGGATTAATACTACTCCTACTACTACTAATAATTAGCGGTCTTTTTCTCTTCTTCTCGTTTGCGTCTATATGACTGTTCACATTTGTATCATGCCATTCATGTCCTGTCAGGTCACACTGTCTCTGTCTCTCTGTCTCTCTGTGATCAGTGATGAACAGCTCTGATGTGAAAAGGACGATGGAGTTTGTCTCCAATGTGACTCTGTTGCCGTACTACATGCACTCAGATGGAATGGCACTCAGTTACATTCTGCTGTACACACTCGTGTGTGTGATGTGTGTTTGGGGCAACATGCTGGTGTGTGTGGTGATTCTGACCAACAAGAACATGTGCTCCATCACCAACCTCTTCATCCTCAACTCGCCATTAGTGACCTGCTCGTGGGTGTGGTCTGTGTGCCAACAGCCTTATCTCAGGTAATCACCAGGGTGTCTGTTTATCTGTCTGTCTGTCCATCTGTTTGTCTGTCTGTCCACCTTAGTTCTGTCTGCCTGTGTGTGTATCTGTCTGTCCATCTGTGTGTCTGTCTATGTGTTTGTCCGTCCGTCCATCCATTGGTCCATCTGTTTGTCTGTCTGGTAAAATGTGTGTCTGTCTGTCTTTCTGCCGATCTGTCTGTCTTTTGGTGAGCACTAATTTTCAGAGGGGTGTAGGTCAGGGGGCCGGTTGTGTAAGAATCTGAATTTTCTGGTCATTGAACCTTTTCTGTGTCAAACTGGACATTTTTTAGGTCACTGGTCTGCTGGGAGAATTTTTTTGGAAGGGTTTAAAAAAATGCCATAAAATAAACGTCTTTGACCTTCATTTGTCTGCAAGGGCAGGATTTAGTCATTAATTTGTTTTCTTACAATGACAACTGAATTTCTGACATTCCACAAGGTTGAATTGTGTCTGTATTACTTTCACAGGCATCGCTTGTTATTGCTGTATACCTTTGCTTAGGTGTGTGTGATGTTTAATATTGTGTGTGTGTGTGTGTGTGTGTGCAGGTTGGCCATTCAGTCAGACGACCTGCACTGTCAGTAATCTGTTCCAGGGCATGTCTGTGTCTGCGTCTGTCTTCACTCTCGTTGCTATAGCAGTGGACAGGTGAAGACTCTGGTCTCAGTGTTTTTATAACAGTGCTCTACAGAAACGTGTTTGTTTCCCATGTGCATTTTTAAGAAGAGAACAGTCGGAACAGTGTTAAGAATAAATGATCATTAACACTCCTCTCTAATTCATGGTCATGTTTCTTTATTTGCAAAGATATACAGGTATTGTTTTTCCGCTTCACCACCGCCTGAGGCCTGTCACTGCTCCACCATCTTCTTCATCTGACTTCTGGCTTTCGCAATCATTTTCCCTTCATCTGCGAGTGTACATGGTGCACGAAAACAAGACTTATCTGTTGTTTGTGTGTTATGAGGTCTGGCCTCGCTCTGGCATGAGGCGTGTCTATACCACCACCATCTTTGTCCATGTGTACCTCCTGCCCTTGGTGCTCATCAGCATCATGTACGGCTGCATCGCCTTTAAATCTGCGCCAGAACAGCCGGCGTCTGAAAGTGATAAAGATGCTGATCATGGTGGCTGCGCTGTTCATGGTATTATGGCTTCCTCTCTGGACGCTCATGCTGTTGACCGACTATCAGGAGCTGGATGGCCAGCAAATTGACTTCCTGAGCAGCTTCTTGTTTCTTGTTGCACACTGGCTGGCGTTCTTCAACAGTGCCAATAACCCCATCGTCTACGGATTCTTCAGTGAGAACTTCAAGCGAGGTTTTCAGGCTGCTGTCTCCTGTCGAATATGTGATCTGCAGCTGCTCGTCTCGCATTGCAGACGGTTCGCCAATAAAGATCTGCTGTGGCGCCCCCTAATGGGAGAAGCTGAAAGAAGAAGAAGACGTAGTGTATCAGACGTGTCCTGATCTTGTGAACATTTTCATCCTTGTATATTACATACACCTTGAATCAAAACACGTTTAAAGAAGAACATTTCTCATGTACAGTATTTTAGTAACTGAATCTATCAGTGTGTAGACATTTAGACACGTCCTGGACTTTTATGTACAGAATGAATTGATTGACCCTAATGTGCAGTTTACTGCCTCTGATCTGGGTGTTTATGTTCCTGTGTATTTGGTGTTCAGTTCTGTATTTTTCAGTATTTATTGTCTTGCACTTTATTGATTCTTTCACACTCGTCTGTGTTGCACCATGTTTCTGTAAACAGCGGCTGAATGGAGTGAAGAATCTTCCGGATCATTCCATGTGAAGTTTATTGCATAAATGATTAAGTTTCGTTATTTGAAATAAAGAGAAAGAAAAACAGAGAGCTTTTTGTAACCCAATACACAAATGTGTACGGCCAAAAGTTTGTGGACACCTGACCATACGATTGGTATGTGCTTTTTGAACATCTCATTCAACATTCGCTGGTATAATAAAGTTCACTCTTCTGGGTAGAATTTGAATAAAATATCTATTAAAATGACTGCGCAGGTCTGACATTTGTATTTCTAGAGATTAAAAGCATTTTATAGTAATTTGTATCTGCCTTTTAAAAAATTCTAAAACACAATAATAAGTGTTTATTTTTTGTTTTTGTTTATATAACACAAGCAGATTTGATAAAGACTGGAAAAGGCTCTGATTGTAATGTGGGGGGGTTCAAGCCCCTGTACTGCTTCTGCCGGGCCCCTGAGGAAGGCCCTTATCTCTCTCTGCTGTAGGGACGCTGTATCATGGCTGACCCTCCTCTGACCACAATTTCCTAACAAGCTGCGATATGCAAAGAAAGAATTTCACTGTGTCTGTAACAAGTAAAACCTTTTTCTATTCCTAAAACCAGTGACCTGCCTCATGTTCATGATTACGAACTTGGACAAACCACAGTGTTTCATAGAAACTAATAATGAACTGACGTTTCATTTGTGGTATGCAACACGTTTTTTGTTTAATGAAGTGAAGCACTGTGTGTGTGTGTGTGTGTGTGTGTGTGTGTGTGTGTGTGTGTGTTTGAAAAGCTTGCGATCTCTGAGTATGGCTCACTGCCCGGGTGTGTTATAGCGACTCACTGGTCCAGAATAAACCCCAGAAGATCTAAGCTGGTGTTCTCATCCATCGCTTTGCACATGTGGTTGAAACTCATCATGAATTCCCAGTGGACATTTTTGCTCCTGCATTCTTGTTTATCACTGGTCTTCGGCTTAGATTTAGAGGTTAAATATCCTCCAGAAACTGATGCAGTCAACTACAGGGATCCATGCAAGGCAGGTAAATAACTCATAAATATTCAGATTTACATGCAGACGCTTTAAACACACTTTCTGATGCTTCACAGGTGAAGTGTAAGACTGGCAGTGATTTTTATTTCTGTTACGCTGAAATACAGAAGTGTGGCTTAAATGGGAATAATTAAGTGTTTAATATATAAACCCTTTTTCCCGTATTAAAATTCATTCTAATGTTGGTGTTGCAGCAGACTGTGGGCACTCAGGCTTCCGTTGTTTACACCTGAAAGATATTCAGTCCTGCTGATATTCAGTATAAATGGTGTAAAGTAAGAAGTGATGATTTCTAGAGAGCTGAAAACCATAAATACTTTTTCACTGACATTTGCTCAAGAAAACACTGTAAATACAGTACAAACGTGTATTTTATGTGAAGAGGCTGTTGCAGTCATTATGCAAATTAATCTAATGAGACAATCAGAAAAGAATTAGAGAATAAAAAGACAGAATGTGAAGCAGTTGAACTTTATACTGTAGAAACGACTTTTTATTTAAACATGAATTAAAAGCGTCCTTAACTTATTTCCTGATACTCTTTTCAACACAGCAGCTAGAAATCCCATTCCCTCAGGTTTCACTCTTAATTTTCTCTTTTACTATTGAACTCATTATAACATTAAAATTCCCCAAAAAACAAACCAAACAGCTTTTTTTGTTTTGTTTTTGTGAAACTACTCTTTCCTGAAGAATTTTACAGGTTTAAAAAAAACATGAATAGAAAACAAATTCACAAATATACATTTTTATTCTATTTCTTAGTTTTATATTCCATCCAACATGAGCCACAAGGTCCACGTTCATGATCTTCTACTACGGAAACACGAACAGAATATTAATAAAATGAAGAATGCACACACACATATATAGTGCGCACACACACACACACACACACACACACACACACACACACACACACACACACTTTTCACTATTCAAACATCTAATAAATGGAGTCTGGAATTTTCCACTCTGCGTTAAGCCATGCTAATCCATTGAATAATCACCTCCATGTACAGGAAACACACTGGGGGTTGTGAGTTCACATCTCATGCAACCGCAAGTCCAAAAAAAGAATTGGGACACTGAGATAATGTGAAAAAAAAAAAACATTGCAAAGGAAAAAATAAGTATTTTTTATTAATAGGATTGAGGTCAAAGATTTATAACCCATTAGAAAGCAGATCTTCATGGAGCTGATTTTGTGCACAGGAGATTTGACATGCTGGAGCAGGTTTTGGTCTCCTAGTTCAAGTGAAGGGAAAAGTTTATGCAGCATTCAAAGACTATTGAGTGCCTCTGACTTTGTCTGAGGAAGAACCACATATTGGTGGAAAATTCGGGTGTCCTAATACTTTTGGCCTACCAGTTTGGGCTGTATTTTGGTGTTTTGTACGTGTGTGTGATCTTTGGTGATAGAATCCGTGATAACAAGCGGTTCCTAATGAAGAGCCGAGATGATTACTACAAACATTCATCGGTCTCATCACACACTCTTCCAGGAAGTACGGAAAATACTCATGTCCAATCACTGCCATTGATCATATTCCTGAGTATAAGCAAACTTATATTGAACTCTGTGGAGTCCAAACGGGACATTTGTGTCTCTACCAGAAGAACTTGTGTAAGAAGAAGAAGATGTGATCAGACTCCCTCACCCCCACACTCACACATGGAGGTGGAAGTTGAATGATTTGGGGTTGTTTTGGAGCAGAGAAGATTACAGAAAGTGAACCATCACAGCTCCCATTCCACACTTCATCACCACGCAGTTCCGTCTAGAAGCGACTTCACTGTACAACAAGACGCACCTAAATCCTACTGAACTGCTCTGGGAGGAACAACAATCTCCAACTAGTGAAGAACATCTTTGGAAAGTTTTACAAGAGACACAGCAAAATATTTCAGCTGAACGTTTGGACAAACAAAGTGTCCAGATGCTGAAAGTGTGTAAAACTGTTCCTCATTATGGCTGCCAAAGTAAATAATGCGTTAAAGCAAATTCTTTTTAAAGGCACTCATTTTTTTATTTGTTTATTAGTTGATTAATAAAGTGCACATTTCTGTTTGACCATTTTAAAGAAAAATATAAATAAATAAATATGAAAGGCGAAATTAAAACTTCAACGCAGCACATTTATTCACAACGCCATTTTTTATTCAAATATAAAAAAATTAAAATAAAATATTGTAAAAAATATAAAAAAATATTGTTTTATTTTCACTAAACATTTACTGATGTGCCAAGTCTCAAATCAACACCAAAATCCGCCATGATGCACAAATCCGGTAATTAAAACCGTCCGTGTGGAAACATAACAAAAGTTCCGTTTGGTGTCCTGATGATTTACGACATTTAAAACACCATCATTTAAAACATTTAAATAATATTTAGTCTTCGCAAAATTGTCTTTACAGCTCTAGTAAAGATACATATACTTTAAACAAACTAAAAGCTGCATCATTTTAAGGTTCTTACACAAAGCAAACACAAAATATACTTTAAGAGTAAAATAAGGTGTTTGGGAATGTTAGGAATGTTTTAAATTTACGATCTGAATCTCAAGTACATTTTTTATATATTGAACTCTTCTTCTATCTCAACTGGACAGCTGCATTTATTGGAGACATTGCTCTGGACCAGGAGGACCTGCACCTCTTCAGACAAGATCAGGCTGAGAAGGACCTTCAACACACCACCGAAAACTCTAATACCACTGTCAATAACACAGGTGTGTGTGTGTGTGTGTGTGTGTGTGTCTACACTACAGTATAATGTGATTGACTTACCAACATGTGTGCTCTCGTTGTGTGTTCTTTTCTATAAATTTTTGAGTCAGTTAACAGAAATGGAGAAACAGATGCTTCAGCCAATCGGAGTCGACAATTTTGGAACAGTTTGAAGTTTTCTCGTAGAAGGAGAGCTGCTACTGCGAAGAACCAGAGAATTTGGCCCGATGGGGTCATTCCTTACATGATCAGTTCAAGTTTCAGTGGTGGGACACTCTTAATAACGACTCACACACACACACACACACACACACACACACACACACACACACACACACACACACACCCTAAGAACACACTGAAGAAACCTTTTCCATGTGGCTTCATTACAGCACTGATGCCTCCATGACTTTGAGGTTTATGAGATGATGGAGCTAACACGAGCGATGAGGGTCTCGGCTCAGTACATGAGCTCTTTTAGTGATCTTTCTAACAGATAAAAGTGATACCAGTCACTCACTAGCTGTATCTCAGAGCTCAGTTTGAAGTCTACAGTGATGTTGATCTTTTTTCTAATAAAATGTATTGATGCACTACTTTCACACGCTGATGAAGTGCACATGACTGTCACACGTGCGTCACATCAAACTTCTCTGTGGCAGATGTTCCAGGTTTCACACAGAATTTCACGTTTGCTCTTTGTTCTAACTCGCTATCCGTAATGAAATCGCAGACACGTGGGTCAGAACAGCATCAGTTACATTATTAGACTCCAAATTTTTAAATACCACCTTGTATTTATCACAAATAACTTCTTATAACCATATTACATTATTTGCATGCATGAGAATATGATCAGAAAAAGCAAATAAAACACTTGGGTTTAAATTCCTCTTCTCAGGCAGTCAGAAAGCGATCTTTAAACAGGCCATGCGGCACTGGGAACGACACGTCTGTGTCTCCTTTGTAGAACGAACGGCTGAGAAGAACTACATCATCTTCACGTACCGGCCATGTGGGTAAGAACAAACAAACTATAAATATATATATTCATTTTTTATTTTCAGTTTGATAAACAAACTAAAACAGAAAACAGAATGATTGCATGGTCTTCACTGAGAAGTTCATGTGATGCTTTTTATGATGCTCCTTGTGATGCTCCTTATGATGCTCCTTGTAAACCCAGATGTTCTCTTCAACCTTCTGAACCACACTACAGATTTTAATCGATGACTGAAGAAGCACTGAGTGTATTTCTAAATCTATTTTTTAGATGTTGCTCCTATGTGGGTCGGAGAGGTGATGGACCTCAGGCTATCTCCATTGGAAAGAATTGTGATAAATTTGGCATTGTGGTTCACGAGCTCGGTCACGTGATTGGCTTCTGGCATGAACACACACGACCTGACCGGGATGCACATGTCAGCATTATTAAAGAAAACATACAACCAGGTAACACTCACACTCCTACTGTTCTCTCCACCTCGTAAACACGATGATGATTTATGCTAATCAGAGTTACTTTGAAGAGCACGGAAAACATATCCACGGATCTGCTCTGCTGGCTTTCGCTCTGTAATGTGTGTAGGCCAGGAGTATAATTTCCTGAAGATGGGACCGGATGAGGTGAACTCGTTAGGAGAAACGTACGACTTTGACAGCATCATGCACTACTCCACAAACACCTTCTCCAGGTGTGATCATTATATATCCCTCATCTACACTGAGTCTTTAATTATACAATCATGAGAAAACATGCTCAGTCTTTTCATCCTTTCAGTTTTTTGTAAGGAAAAAAAAACAGTGCAATAATCGTGGAACAGATAAAACATTTGTATAATCAAAAAAATCCTCTCATTCTTCTTCAATAGGGAAGTAGGAAGTAGGAAATACAAAACTTCAGATCTGGTTTATTTTTAAATAACTGCAGATCCATAACTCAAATTTGACTGCAGACTGTGCTGTTACTGAAGCGCTCTGATGATTAATCCTGATTCAAATAATAACAAATTTATTATCATTTCATATTCCGACACGATTACATTCAGCCAATCGGATGTAGACCATGAACGTGAATGGGTTCGTACACGGAGAACTTAATGGATTATAAAGAAACAAAGCAGTTTCATACTGAGATCCAACTCAAATAATTAAAAACATCAACCAGCCGCATCATCTCAGGGCTTATTCTTATTTATATTAATATGTACTGCTCTATTAATAAACACAAAACTATTACCGACTACCTTCATAGCAAAGAAAGAAAGAGAGGGATGGAGGGAACAGATGAGGAAAGAGGAGAAAGGAGATGGTAGAGATCAACAACAACAATAATAATAATAACAATATAAAAAACAATAATTATGTGAATAAAATCAATATAATTGAATCACAATCATCCTTATTGCCAAATCACAATATAAACTTTGTCATGGTGTGCTGATGTTATAAAAATATGAAAAACTATGAGAGTTTAATAAAATAATGAAATAATAATTAAAGAGAAAGACATGAACTCGACAGTGGATGTAAAAGTAAAGCAGTACAATGATCATTTTTCCCAAATAAGTCCACGGTTGCTATATAGTATTTAACAATTAAAATAAAAAATTAAGAATACGTGAATCTATTAACTTAGAAATTGTGATATAATAATACATATTATTATGTAATATATGTTTTATAATTTACATACATGTATATAAACTAAAAAACAGCATAGATGTATAGCGAAAATGTTTACAAACCAGAATCACCAGATGTCCTGCTCTAAATGTCCTGCGTTTATGTTACATTAATAATTATTCCATAAGAAAAATATATTTCTCTTGTTTAGTTAAAATGGTCTTATAAATAAATATGTCTTGTTTTCCCCCCTGAACCCTACACATGTATAATAGAAGCGTCCTCTTGGAGACGATTCTGCCTCGGTATGATGTAAACGGGATCATTCCCCTGATTGGTCAGAGGATGAGACTGAGCGAAGGCGACATCACTCAGGCACGAAAGCTCTACAAGTGTCCCAGTAAGTGGATTGGAATGATTCCATTTCTGACGTGTTTTGTCTCTGTTCTGATTGTCTGAGAGCATCAGGAACAGCATCTCTCTCATACTAAAAGAAGAGTCTCCACCATCTCCTAGCGCAGCTGCTAATGAACAGCTATTGAACATGTATGGAATTAATTAGTAAACAAAATCATGACCAAGAATGTGTTTTATATTTTAGATTGTCCAAAGTAGCTCCATGTAGCTTTCATGCTGCCTTACAAACTCTTGGCATTCTCTGATCAGATTCACAAAGTAGTCACCTGGAATGAGTTTTAGGTCGCAGGTGTGTCGAGTTCATTTGGACTTTTCTGACCTTCTTAATGTGCTTTAAACCATCAGTTGGTCGTTGCAGAGGAAAGTGTGAGTACAGAGTCAATAATCCTTTTAGTGCTGCTACAACTACTGTACAGATCCACTGGTACATTGGATATTTTTGTTTCTTATCTATGAACCAATTCAATATAAATTTGTGTAGGCCATCTAGTCTAGATTTTATTATCAGTCTGAATCTGTATCAATTAATAAACATGCATTTATAAATACATACATTTTACTTACATCAGCTCTAAATGGGCTATCGTAAGCCCTGGTCCATTCTCCATATGTGCCACTAGATGTATCTATGTTCAATATAACATGTACCTGTAACAATTGGTCTTTTATAGAGCTCCATGCAGAAGATATTTTCTGGTCAGAAGATATGGCAGGAGTTCCTGTGAGGCATCAAGCTTGGAAAGAGTGAAAAGTGTGTGTAGTGTGGAATTGATACACACTGTTTGAGTTTTAACATTAATGTTAAATCCAGTCTGAATGGTCCAGATGTTCTGTTTAGTTTCCCTGTAGGTGGATTAGTTGATGTTGGATCAATAGCAGAGTCTGGATTTTCTGGGAAAAGTTACTCCATTAGATATCTTTAGGTGTATTTGATATAGTCACATGATCTTTCTATAAATAAGAATGAAATGGTAAACACAATACATATCCATCACAAACATGACATCCTAAAAGGCAACACATGATGATACGTGATGGAGAAGATCCATACGACTGCAAAATCGTACATATGGTGTCATCATCAGCTTTCTGAAAGGCAATGAAATGTATGTAAAATGCAGTATTCTGTTCCAAACACTACTCATTTCTACCTCGATCTTACACAGCAGTAGCTTCTGAAATGAAGATCTGGTGATGGAATTCATTTCCTTTGATATGTGACTGTGTTGTGTGGCAGAGTGTGGAGAGAGTTTGCAGGAGAGCTCTGGGAATTTCTCTTCTCCTGGATTTCCTAATGGATATGTCGCTTACACACAGTGTGCATGGAGCATCTCTGTTACACCTGGAGAAAAGGTAGAACATACAGAAAAAAGTAACAGATAATTACTGATTTAGGCTTTTGGTTCATCTTCTGACTGAATTCTTTGAAGATCGGTTGAGTTAGATCTGATCTCTATCATAAAACGTGACATGAAGAACAATTTGCTATTGCATTGTTTCTTAGAGAATTGTAACATGGAAAAAGATTTTATTAAAAACATCTCAAACAGCTCAATGAGTAAAAAGCTTAGAAAATGACAAATCAATGACTTTAATTAACTGAAATCAAAGGACTAAACTTTTTTTTTTTTTTTTATGATAGTGGCATTTAAATAAACCAAAGAAATAACCACAATGATCCTTTGCTCTAAATTAATTGTGAATTAATTCCAGCCTATTGTTCAGTTTTACTGTGTCTGTTTTAGATCATACTTAATTTCACCTCCATGGATCTCTACCAAAGTCATCTTTGCTCGTATGATTATGTGGAGGTGCGAGATGGATACTGGAGGAACTCTCCTTTAATAGGTAATTGACCTTTCTGTATTCTCTGAAGCTACTCTAAATAGATTAGGCATACATTATTTAATACTGTGACACATTTTGCAACACGGCTAAAACACATTTGACAAAATATTTTGACAATAAAACATTTGACAAAATGTATTTATTTTGATTACATCACATGATCACTAGCATTTGAATTAACTTCCCTTAACTCGATGTTAAAAGTTCAGCTAGTTTTAGATTACTCAGCTACTACTTTACTAGGCTACTTAGCTAGCTAGGACTCTAGAGTTAGCAATTATTTAAGCTAAACTAATGATGTTCTGAGATGCACAGTCATGAGGCATACTCAAAAGATATGATAGTCCTCAATAGGTCGTGGTTTAGAGTGTAAATATGTACACATCTATGTTGGATTCAGGCCGTTTTTGTGGAGATCGGGTTCCAGATTCTCTCGTTTCCACTAACAGTCGTATGTGGATCGAGTTTCACAGCAGCAGTAACTGGGTTGGAAAAGGGTTCTCCGCCCTGTATGAAGGTAAATATAAATCCTCCAGGCACAATGTTAATGCATTTCTGAATCATCACACACTTGACCCCAACAGCTTTGTTACAGTGAAGTTCTGAAGCAGAATAGCGTTACTGTGCCACCTCTGAAACTGAATTACAGATTATTATTATTACACTAATTCCTGAAATATCAGCATAAGAGCATGTTCTAGAAACAATGTTTTTTATGTCGGAAGAACGAGATAATGAAGTCATGATCATGAGAAAACAAGAAGGAAAAAATATATATGATTGATGGCCTCTTAAGATTTCCGATGAAGGATGAATGAGAAAACACTATTACTGATTTGGGACATTATGATTATTTATGAATGCCTCGTGGTCTAGTAAATGCCCCATCCAAAAATTGGATTGGAACACTGATAATCCCCATGCGCATCCTTCTCAAAAGGACACATCACCTGGGTAATCTATGAGGTGGTATCAAAAAGGTTTGAAACTAGTTTTGTAACACACCAACAGATGGCAGTACAAGGCTGCACGCACAGTCACAGGGAGCACCGACCAACATTTCAGCTTGCTCCAAAATATTAACCAATTCATCTTCTTTATTTCTCTCTGTGCACAGGCCAAAACAAACATAATTCTCTGATCTGTTGTACGCACATCTCAGTCTCGTTTATTCAGTTTCGCAGTAGCAGTAGAGAAGATATTGGACTTCTGATCAGGAGGGTCATGAGTTCAAATCCCAGCACCCCTGAGCTGCCACTGCTTGGCTCTTGAGCAAGGACTTTATCCCTCAACTGCTCAGTCGTATAAAAGTCTGTAAGACATTTGTTTTACAGCCTTCAATCCTACACACTTATTTCTTGTGCTCTGGGTTGGGCAGGTTTTTATTGGGTAACAGTGTACATTTCATTTACGTATAATTCTTTTCAGCAATGTGTGGTGAAGAATTAAACACTGATAGAGGGGAGATTGCGTCACCAAACTACCCTGACGACTATCATCCCAGTAAAGTGTGTGTGTGGAAGGTGACAGTGACTGAAGGGTTTCAGGTGGCACTTTCCTTCCGGACATTTAAGGTGAGAAAAATGTCAGTAAATAACTGCCCTTTGACTGTTCTGAGTTTCTGACTTCACACCATGAATAAAGATCAAAATAGCAGTCAAAACCCCAACATATTTCCCTCCTATTGTCCTCCATTGTGTGAGAGGAGATTTGTACAGTCATGTGTGTGAAAGTCTGAGTGATTTGCTGATTTGTTGATGGTCTTTTGTATTTTTGTTGTTCAGTTGGAGATTCATGACAGGTGTGCGTATGATTACGTGGAGGTGCGTGATGGTAGCTCGGAGAATGACCCGCTTCTTGGACGATTCTGTGGGAACCAGATTCCCCAAGATATCAAAAGCAGGTCCAACCAACTCTGGATGAAGTTCGTCTCAGATGGTTCTGTTAATAAATGTGGATTTGCTGCAAATTTCTTCAGAGGTACAACTGATTTCAAAACTATGATAATAAAGTGAATGGAAAATGAATGAAGTAAAGTTGTAGTGAATTCTGATATATGAGAAGAAGATAGTACAAACAACCTCCTCTAGAACTTTATACAGAAGACCTGGATGAGGCTTCTACTAAAGGCGCTCCACTGTTCACCAGTAGGTCATGAAGGGGATGTTGTTCCTTGTCCAGAATGGATTAGCTGGCCTTCTTAATTGGTTTATTACAGAATAGTGCTGCAAAGAAGACTGGCTACCAGAGACTGGAAGAAGCTATTTAACATCTTACACTGAACATCGAAGAACCTGAGCTAATTTCTTCTGTACGCAGTTTATGAACTGAACCTACAGTCCAGCCTGTTGCCCAAAGTCGGTGTGAACCAGCTCCTGACCCATAAAAGTATTCAAACTGATTGTGGTCTTCTTCCTTCCATGACATTCCCTTGGTCTTGGCTTGCTGTGTCCTGCTGCATTCTTTTAATACATTATACATTATTTTATTTATATATACAAATTATAGCATCACATTTAAATCATAGTTCTTTCTTTGCTATTTTAAGAACCACCAGTCCTCTGGGAAAAATGTTTCTTTATGACCATGTGCTGTTGGCCGAGCTTCTGTTCGACACGTGCTTCCAGATGACATTTGAAAAAAAGCAGTAGAAGTGCATTTCACAGTATGGGGCCATGCCACTGAATTACCTTTTGCCTTTTGAGAAAAGTCTGGACTTAATGAGTTTAAAAGGCCTAAATAGATGCATTGCTGTCAGTCGAGGACACGTTATATCACCTACAAATTCCCTAAATGTATTTTTTTTATCTGTTTGCAAAAAGACCAAATATTTTATATATATATTACTAAAGTTTGCCCAATATCTACCAAATTGTGGAAGTGAGACTGTGTTGTTTCCGGCGATAAACTCACGTGTGAGGAGGAGCTCGGTGACAGGGTGCGCACGTGGTCAGAATAGCAGACGTGGTAACGCACGTTGTCAGAATGGCACCAGTTGCACAGCTCTCGATGTACACAGGATAATGTCTATTGGCACACTGACTTATGAAGGTCGGTGCTCCCTGTGACTGTGCGTGCAGCCTCGTGCTGCCATCTGTTGGCGTGTTATAAAACTTGTCTCGATATTTTTGAATACCACCTCGTATATATGAGAGGTTATATTAGTGCAGGATGTGTGTGGAGAATGTGGGATATAAAAATTACAATATGTAAATAAAACTGTACAAAGTTCTACACAGTGGATCTACAGATGATTGATAGATATAAGGATCATCTGGGATATACAACAAATAATAAATTATTAGAATGATTGAAAAGAATAAAACTTTTATATACAGAATGAATGTACAGAATGATGTAGAATGTGCAGAGGGTTTTTAATGTCTGTATGTTGGTGTTTTTTGTGTAGAGGTGGATGAATGTGCCAGACCTGATAAAGGTCACTGCAGTCACATGTGTATTAATACACTGGGCAGTTACAGATGTGCGTGTCAACCTGGATACCGACTTGCCACTGACCGACGCAGCTGTGAGGGTGAGGGCAAATACAATACAAAGAACACACACACACACACACACACACACACACACACACACACACACACACACACACACACTTTTCACCAATTATGTCTTTGTTTCCCACCTTGCTGTATTGTTTATTAATGATTTTTCTTTTACTCTGTGTGTGTGTGTGTGTGTGTGTGTGTGTGTGTGTGTGTGTAGCAGCTGCGTGTGGAGGTTTTCTCACCGCATTAAATGGCTCTGTGTTCAGTCCAGGATGGCCTCACGAATACCCCCCTAATAAACAGTGTGTGTGGCAGCTCATTGCTCCTCAACACTACACCATCACACTGCTGTTCCACAGCTTTGACACAGAAGGCGACAACGTCAGTGTGTGTGTGTGTGTGTGTGTGTGTGTGTGTGTGTGTGTGTGTGTGTGTGTGTTATTATTCATAAGTTATTGTTAATTGTTTAGATATTTTTGCAATGAAACGTGTCTGCTGACATTCATGCTCCTCCTCTGGATGGTTTTCAGGTGTGTAAATATGATTATGTGGAAGTTCGCAGTGATTCCAGGCTTCACGGAAGATTCTGTGGAGCTACAACTCCAGAGCCGATCACCTCCGACTCCAACATCCTGCACGTGGAGTTTAAATCCGACAGCACTGTGTCTCGCAGGGGCTTCACTGCGACCTTCTTCTCCGGTGAGCTAGCTACATGTAATTTTGTGAACTAGATAGATAGATAGATAGATAGATAGATAGATAGATAGATAGATAGATAGATAGATAGATAGATAGATAGATAGATAGATAGATAGATAGATAGATAGATAGATAGATAGATAGATAGATAGATAGATAGATAGATAGATAGATAGAAACTGAAAATAGTCATATAAAACTGTATACTAGTAAGTAAAACTGTTTTTCTCCTTGGAGATGTGGACGAATGCTCCCGGGAGAACGGAGGTTGCCAGCATGAGTGTGTGAACACGTTTGGGAGTTATAGCTGTCAGTGCCACAGCGGGTTCACCTTACACACCAACCTGCATGACTGCAAAGAAGGTAGACTCTCATACATCTCCTGCATTGCCCTCAAACACCACAGTGTGCATTTCTTCCTCTGCTACAAACCTTTTGTACAATTACATTAAATACAATATTACATAGTCCAGGATGAGAAGACTGAGAAGTGCACAGGAAAAAAATTTCTTCATGCTGCTTTGAAACAATGTGCTCCACCTCTTCTGGTCAGGTTCTTGCCCATGATAGATCTCTTTGCCGGTCATTATTTCATTATGATTATACTTATAGTAGGACATCAGAGAGCCAGAGACAGCAGATCAGAAAAACACTGGGTGTGAAGAAGGAGAGAGAAACACACACAAACACTGGCAGGGAAAAATAAAGAAAAGAATTCAGATGAATAATTAATTTTTTTTAACTGCTAACATGCATGAATTAATACTGAACCATGTTTCCAAAAATCATCACACAATCATGCAGTGAAGAACAGAAGTGAATACGGACTCAACACACAGTTTTCATTGCTTTCACACAAAATGCTTTCCGTGACCTTCAATTTGCCCTTCACTCACCACCACCTCCAAAACAGCACAGTTTTCACAACGCTTTAAACCCTGTTAAAAAGAGATTTAAACGGAATAATATTCCATGCATTTCTGCAGCAATTATTCTGAACGATAGAAAATCTTCAGAAAATGGAATAATCATCATTCCAAACAAATTTCTATCTGCCTTGAATTCAAGATTTAAGAGTTGAACACCACAGTAAGTGTCTGTTACACCACACAATTCAGATACATTTACAAAGATTTACAGTGCAAATGCCAGAAACACACACGTGCACATGCATCAGGTGTTCAGTGTGCAGTATAAATGTGGAAGACAATGTTTTCTTCAGGGGCTGCTAGACCGCACCACGTCTTCATTCACACTAACAAATTGTCCATGCTGAAGTCAGAGAACACAAGAGCATCGTGCATTCGTTTATATGTTTATTATTAAGCTGTAGGCCACTTTCATCCAGAATAATTTAACAAGAAATGGCATGAGATCTTTTCCTTCTACTGGAGTTTGTTCCTTAGTAGTTTCTACAGAATCGTTCTTGCTGAAAACAATCTCGCAATCAAGGGAGGTGAGATTCAACCCGAGATCATTTGAAAGATTGATACTGATTGACACATATACTGCTATATGAAGTCTGGACAAACATGCAGACATAAACAAAAAGACTTCCGTGTTGTCCTCAGTCTCACTGATGCTTTCATACGCATTAACATTAACACACAACACTGTAAGTCTGATTCGATGAGATCTGATGCGAGGAAACTGATGCTGTTAGCAATAAAACCGTGTAACCAACGGTGTAACTGATGCTGTTCTGACCCACGTGCATTCCCACGTCACAGACAGCGAGTTAGAACAAAGAGCAAACGGGAAACTGGGAAAATGAGAAACACAGTGTCCTGAATCTGAATGGGTTTCTATAAAACAATGTTGTGTTCAGATTTAGACGGACACTCTGTTTCTGCACTTCTGATCTTTCATGTTTTTGCTGTTGTGTTTGCACATTTAGCCGGTTGTGATCATGTGATCACCAGCTTGCCCGTCTCCATCACCAGTTCCAACTGGCCAGAAAAATATCCCAATAAGAAAGTGTGCACTTGGGTGTTACACACTACACCAGGCCACCGAATCAGACTGGTACGTCCATGTTTCCTCTTCATTTTTCTACTAGTGCTGCTTTTCCAAACCAGACATAGTGCCTTCACCACCAACCCTCACACACACCCTCACCATCTTCTGCACCATCAATCAGATTTTTGACTGTAGATTAAACAGATACATCCATCATGTATTTCACTGTATATCCCTTTTCTTTGTTTTAGGTCTTTAATGAAATTGACATGGAAAGCCATCTTGGATGTTCCTACGATTATCTGGAGGTTTATAACGGCCCCAACGATGCATCGCCCAGTTTAGGACGTTTTGTGGAAGCAAAAAACCATCTCCCGTTATTTCCAGCACCAACATGATGTTTCTACAAGTTTTCTCAGATAGTTTGGTCCAGAAACATGGCTTTGAGGCATCGTTTACAACAGGTAAAGTCTGTCGTATAAACAAACACTGATGTAAATGAATCAGAATGGGGTATATCAGTAGGAGAATGCTGAGGATGGAGCCACCAGGATGGAGGAAAAGAGGAAGACCAAGGAGGAGGTTTATGGATGTGGTGGGGAAAACATGCAGGTAGTTGGTGTGAAAGAGGCAGATGTAGAGGACAGGGGGGTATGGAGACGGATGATCCGCTGTGGAGATGCCCAATGGGTGCAGCCAAAAGAAGGAGAAGAAGAAGAAGAAGAAGAAGAAGAAGAAGATTTGGTAATGTAGAAGAAAGACTTTTGCAACTGCTAGAAAACTAATTTAATCGGGATTATTGTATAGGGACTACGTTACCCAACAGCCACTGCACTTCCTTGTTTATCACATGTCACTAATCACTCACACCTGAATCACACTGACTCTAATTAACAACTGCATAAAATCTCACCTCATTAAACAGTCTTTCTTCTCTTGTTGCTGTTGGTTCTTCATGCTTGTGTTCCATGGCACAGATGATATTTATTTTGCCACCTTTGCCTCATTAAAATCGCCTCGATAACACAATCCAGGTCTTCTGGAAAACAAAACTTTCTTCAGCATGTTGCTGTTTCTTCAATAAAAACAATAAAGTCCACAAATTAATCCACAAATTGGTCGAGTATCAAGAATTCAAATATTTCCCCCTGATGAATGATTCCATAGTGACTATCGCAATGCCAGATGTTCAATAAGAAAAAAACAATTCTAAGACTGAAATATTTAATATTGTGTAACATAAATGTGCAAATATTAATGTTTTTTTTTATATAATATTTTGAAACCACAAAGTATTTACATGGTTACATATCTGGCACAAACCTAAACTTGGCAACTTTATAGAACTGTGCATTATTCAATTCAATTCAATTCATTTTTATTTGTATAGCGCTTTTAACAATGAACATTGTCTCAAAGCAGCTTTACACAGATAATGTGGTGATTAAACGTAAATATGTTCTTTGTAAGTATGTTTGTCCCTGATGAGCAACTGTGGCAAGGAAAAACTCCCCGAGATGGCATAAGGAAGAAACCTTGAGAGGAACCAGACTCAAGAGGGAACCCATCCTCATCTGGGTTGCACCAAATGTCCATTTGAAGCAGATATACAAAGCTGCGGGGTACAGTGATGATGATCAGAAGCAAACTGCACTCCCGAGTCAGTGCAGCAGACCGCCGACACCAACTACAGTCCAATCCGTCCTCAAAGCACCCGTTCTACTCCGGAATGACATGGAACCACCCAAGGTGTTGATGAGATACCGTCCCAAGCTGCACAGAAGTGTGAAGATCCAAGGAGGGAGAGGGGCAGGAACAGTGGTCACTGGAGCCTCAGGAGCATGTTTAACTCGACCGAAGAGAGAGAGAGAGAGAGAGAGAGAGAGAGAGAGAGAGAGAGAGAGAGAGAGAAGGATATGGATTATTAAGTGTAACTATTGGTGTATGAAAGTTAATGTCACTGTGCAGTTTGGACTCCGGCAAGACTCGCTATGGCAGCATAACTAAAAGGGAGAACCAGAAGGTAACACAGACATGAGGGATCTCTGGGATAAGAGACGACCCACCACACCACCGTCAACAAACCTGAGTGAACGTGTGAATGTGAGGGGACGACAGCATACAAATATACCAGTTCACCAAACACTCTATATCCATGTTCCCTCCAGATCTGTGCCTTTACCTAAGAAAATCTACTGATAAAAGGCTTGACTAAATAAATAAGTTTTCAACCTCGACTTGAACACTGAGACTGTGTCTGAGTCCCGAACACTGATTGGAAGGCTGTTCCATAACTGTGGGGCTTTATAAGAGAAAGATCTGCCCCCTGCTGTAGTCTTCATTATTTGAGGAACCAACAGATAGCCAGCACCTTTTGATCTAAGTAGGCGTGGAGGATCATACTGGTACAGAAGTTCACTCAGATACTGCGGTGCGAGACCGTTAAGTGCTTTATACGTCAGTAGTAATATTTTATAATCAATGCGAGATTTGATTGGGAGCAGTGTAGACTGATTAAAACAGGGGTGATGTGGTCGTAATAATGCATTATAATGTTATTAGGGATTGTAAGAGTCACAGATTCGCACCAGTGCATCGTCATAAACATTAACGATGTGATGCATCAATTTACAAAAGTGCTTCGAATACAAGGTGGCATTTGTATCACAATGCATAATTTTGAACATATTTGCATCGGATTTATTTCTATATAATTATTAGTAGATGCGCTACACTTTTATAATTTAAAAAGAAAGTGAACAATAATTTGTGCACGATGTTTCCTATGTAGATCGATTTCTCGCCGCTAAACCGTTTCTCGAGCGCGTTCTCTCAGCACCGCCGCTGCTACGTCAATATGACGTATCACAACACTACAGAGACGAGGCGTGTCCTGACAGTCACATAGAATACAGATTAACATGGCAGAGGTTGAGCTGTAACTTCCTGCAGACACAACAGGAAAAGAACGTCTGGCTTTATTTCATGCCATGCGCTACAAGTCTAGAATTAGAGAAATAAAAATGAACCACATTGAACTGCAGAACATCATGTTTTTTTATTGCATCGGAAATCTGATCGCACTGCATCGTATCAGGGGGAATCGTATCGCAGCGTATCGCATCGTATCGCATCGGGAGCTGCTTCATGTGTAGCTTTAATGTATCGAATCAGCCTCAGTTATGGAGATGTGCATCCCTAATATATAGTCATATATATATATATATATATATAGCTTTTTTATTGTCTTAATTTTTATGCTGTTGTACAGTTTAGTGTTTTAGCGTGTAATTATCTGTGATGATAATAATAATAATAATAATAAGAAGAAGAAGAAGAAGAAGAAGAAGAAGAAGAAGAAGAGGAACAATAAGAAGAACTTGACTTTGTCTCTGTGGTCTTTCTGCACCCAAAGACATCTTATAGGAAACATTTACAATATCTAGGGATTTATTTTCTCTTCTCTGTCCTGCAGATTGTGGTGGAGCTCTGAAGGCTGAAGCAGAACCTGGAGATCTTTACTCTCACGCTGAGTTTGGTGAGAAAAACTACAGCGAGGCAGAGGAGTGTGAGTGGATCATTTCAGCTGAGAAAGGATTCGGAGTCACGCTCGTCTTCAACATCTTTGATTTGGAGGATGAGGCAGAGTGCACATATGATTACATGGAGCTATTTGATGGACCTGACACTATAGCGCCACACCTTGGGCGTTACTGTGGATCCAGGGTATGGATTTTATCCCTCATATCCCTCTTCAAAAATCTCCATAAAACCTTCAGGATCTCGTAAAAAAAACACAAAAATCTTTGGAATCCAAAAGTAATCATTTAACAACATCCTTTAAATTTATGTTAATCTCGGAATAAACACCGCCCCCACACACACACACACACACCCACACCCACACACACATTTCTATTTCAGATAAAAAATAAACAATTTCAATAATGTCTTCCTGTTAAAATGATATATATTTATTTTGTTTACTGCAGCCTCCAGATGATCTGTCCTCAGCTGGAGATACCATCCTCATCAAATTCCACTCAGATCATACGGTCAGTAAAAAGGGCTTTCACATCCAGTACACCAGCACCAAATTCCAGGACATCCTTCACACCAGTGACTCAATCTAGTGCCCTGGGACGTTTTCCTCCTATAAACTTGTCCATGTTTCTTTCTGTGGAAATCTTCCTTCATACATCCTTCACCAAGTGACAATTCTGAATCTCAGTGATGAGAACATATCAGTCTCAGAGCTGCTTACTGGAACCATTACACATTTCCATCAGACTGCTGTGTCATGTTCTTCCATGTCTCAGACAGACCTTCTGACACACTGTGAAATCATCTCTGTCATATTCTACATCTTTCTCAGCACATGATTTACACTCAGGTAGCAGATTTTAGTTTGTGTGTTATTATGGTTAGTAAATTATGCTAAATAATCTAAATTATGCTAATTAAGCCAAATGATGTCCTTTTGAACGAATCAAATTCATTCATTAATGCAGATATCCTGGTAAAATGGAGGCTACGTGCTTTTCTTCCTTGTTAGATCTTTTCACCGTGTAGCCAAAAGGCGAAATGCTGATTTCACCAGACATACAATATATAAAAAACTTTTGTGGACCAACCTGATTACTATGTGCTTCTTTCTGAACATTCTCCATTTTGCTGTTATAATGAGCTCCACTCTTCTGGGAAGATGTTCCACTAGATTTTGTGGAGATTCAATCAGCCACAAGTGTGTTAGTAAAGTCAGGCACTGATGAAGGTGAGAAGGTGAGGAGGTTCCTGAGTGCAGTCAGTGTTCACATTCATTCATGTTCATTAGGGTTGGTGCTCTACAGAAGGGGATATTCTACTTCAACTTTCCCATGTAAAACAGATCTTCATGGAGCTGGATTTGTGCACAGAGGCATCGTGTCTCGTAGTTCAAGTGACGGGAAAATTTCATTCACCTACATCCAAAGACGTCCTACACAGTTGTGTGACTCTGTCTTTGTGGATACAGTTTGGGCAAGAAGCACATATTGGTGAAAAAGTCAGGTGTCCCAATACTTTTGGAAAGATATTGTATTGTGGTTAATCTTTTATGGGAAATATAAACCTGCTATTAAGTTCCCTTTGGATCTCAGAGAAACTTGAAACTGGAACTGCAGTAATTTTAAAGGATTAATAAACTATTTTTAATTTGTGGTTTGTTTTTATTATTTATTCACTGATCGTTTTCAGAAACAGTGAGCTGCTGTTCCTGGTCAGTCAGAGCATTAACGCCCCATACTGTTCAGAGCTGGTACTGTAGATGTGGAGACTCTTACAGGGAACCTCATCCCCATCTGTAGGACACCGAATGTCCATTTATTACAGTTCCATCATTGATGAGCTTTTCAACTGTTCACTGATGGACATGTTTACATTTATGGCATTGGATAGAAGATCATATCAATTATAACTTACATTTATCTCATTCATACAACTGAGCAGCTCTGGGGTTAAGGGCCTTACTTAGAGGCCCAGAATTAACAGGTTGGGATTTAAACTCATAACCTTCAGATCCAAAGTCCAATGTCTTAACAACTAACTAATAATCTCCTCTGAATGCAAAAATCCCAAATGCCTGAATGCAAAAAAGGTCCATGGTGTCTGCAGTCCTGAGCTTTTGTAGCAGACTGTTTAAAATACAGTCCAAATCCATCTTCATGGTGTTGAAGTTAAATTCTCAGCTCATGCACATTAGACTGTTTGTGTGGAACCATCTTCAGCAGCAGCGAGTGTTCTCCAATTAAAAAGAACTCTGTACCATGGTAGAGCATCAGGATGAATCCAGCAGATCTGGGAAGAAGAAGGTGGCAGGATCTTTGGTATCTCAGGAACAGGGGCAACATTTATAGTTATTGTTCATGATCCAATATATTTATACAAAGAATTTAGCTCATTTATTATGAAGCAGGAAAGTTGGAAGCAATGCAAATGAATATTTACATTTATAATATTCAAATTTGAATATGAATATTAATATAAAGCAGGAAGTGAATTGAAACAGACTACAAAGTTATTATAAAAAGAAACAAAGCGCAAAACCTGAAACATGGAACAGGAATTTCTACAACATGCACAGAAAGACGGATGAGAGATACGGTGAATGCAGGAATAAAAAGAATCTTTCGCATAAATTCTACGACATCACGTCATCTGCAGTACAAAATCACGTGACATGGTTCAACATGGTGCAGAGTCGTTCCATAATTCCAACCTTCTGTTTTCACTTATAGGCAGTTTATTGCAGATATAAATAGTCATTCCTTCACTCGACAGCATCGTTATTGCTAATAAATCAACCAATTTTTCAAAGGAAGAAAAAACAAATACCAAATGCTTGGGCAATATTCAGTATAACATGGATTTAGTGGTGAAGTAAACAGGAAGCCTGGTGGATCCAAGAGCATGAAATCTGTTCAGGGTGTTACAGTGAAACAGTCCTGAACACACTGAGAAACTCCTTCGCTGTATCTCACTTTAAATGCACTACGGTTGGGGAGGTCCATAAATCCCCTCGTCAAGGACGCAAGTCTGAGTTGTGCAAGCAGATTTATGAGAAAAGATGAAAATGTCATGAGAATTGGACATTTGCCCGACACACACACACACACACACACACACACACACACACACACACACACACACACTTTTAGAGTTCGCTTCTCAGTGCGCTTCCTTCCTGCTGACCACCACATGCAGGATGTCAGAAGTGTCCCAACCTCAATCGCTGTTTCTCATCAGACCCTGAACACAGTGGTGCTCATTCATCAAACAAACATCTAATCAAAACCAGGTCTGTTTTGTGTGTGAACGAGTTTGAATTTACTTCTGAAGACGAGTCACACGCTGCTTAATACTGAAATCCATGCGGATGAATCACTTTGACATCAACACTGCGGCCTGTAGGACTGATCTGATGTTTAGAAAATATTTGTGATAGACGATCCTGCTGATCTGTAGCATCAAACATAAAACCTTCTCCTCCTCATTGTGTTACTCTTTAAAACTCTTTTTTCACAACTGCATCCAAACAAACCCTGCTGACTAGATGCTGTTCAGTACCACATTTATTACACTCTTATAAATATCAATTTACAATTTAATCTCATTATATTCTCATTTGTCTCGTGTTGTTCCACAAGAGGTTTTATAAATATTATTTCTCCAGTCTGGGCTGATATTTTCTTTACATTTTAAACCAGTGTTTATGCTCCTCAATGTTTCCCAGATCAGCATAATGTGGCCTGTTTTTATACCTCATGAGGACGAACAGTAACAGATATGAACTTTCGTACTCTTTTCTCTAAGCAACCGGAACAAGAAGGGACATTTTACATTCCGGAGAAAGTTGGGAAAATTGTTGGGACACTGTAAAATGTAAATAAAAACAGAATTCGATGATTTGCAAATTTCATAAACCCACTTTTTTATTCACAATAGAACATAAAAAAAAAAATGTTGATTGAACCATTTTAAGGAAAAAAGTAGGTAATTTTGAATTTGATGCTGCAACACGTCTCAAAAATATTGGGACGGGGGGGAAACACAATTCTGCAAAAAAGTGCGTGTTATTAAAATGAAACAGTCGAAGAAACATTTTGTAGATTAATGAGGTTCTGACAGCAGGTCAATAAGATGATTGGGTATAAACAGTGTATCTTAGAGAGGCAGAGTTTCTCAGAAGTAAAAATGGGCGGAGCTTCAACCTGTGAAACACAAATGAACGTCTCATCATTTTCAGTACATAAAATCATTAAAAGTTTATGGTATATATTGTGATTTTAAACATTTGCTGTTTTTTGTTTGAGTGTGATTAGAATATGAGATTTCATCACAATCATCACATCCTGAATTTACATTGTACAGTGTCGCAACTTTTGTTGAAATTGTACAGACAATGTGGGAATTTGATCTCTTTGTCACACTCCAGCTTGGTGGTGATGGGATTTAAACTCATGACCTTCATGACATCTTGTAGTCAAGTCAAGTATTCTTTTAGTGTCATTCCAACCACATACACAACCGTCCAGGACCACGGTGCGACACAAGACTACAGAAATGAACACAAAATAACACAAAACACAGAACCTCACAAAACTAACTAGAACAAACTTTATTCGTCCCACCGTGGGAAAATCTCCAAGACCACAGTGGAGAAACCGGCTGGTCTGATCAGAGGAAGACACAATGTTATGTTCGAGCGTCTTCTCCAATTTGCTTATTAAAAGTAGTAACAAAATTACATGCGTAATAAAATGTAAGTTCCATCGACAAGAGAATACTGCAGATACGAACACTTCTGCATCACCTCCAGTTTGGCTTCTGGATGATGTACAGGTAAAGTCATATTTTACTTTATATCATCTGATTCTGAAATTCAATCTGAGACTCGGTTCAAATCAGTTTGTGTACATTTTGTGTTTTTGGTTCTAAAGTTTAGTAGAAAAAGTTGAGTGTCTATAAGTCTGTTTCTCATAAATGTATCTGTAAAGAGCGAGACAGTGATGACTGTGGAGACGACAAAACCACCTGAGATGGCATGAGGTAGAAACCTTGAAAGATTTAAAAAGATAAAAAAAGTGAAAACTTTATCACCTCCATCTTTAAAAGACAATCTCTCACTTTGTGTCACCGTCATTTCCTTCACTTTTGTTATTTTATTTTTTTTGCAGTTCCACGTCTCAGAGTGAAACACTGCTTCTATTTATAAAGGGTTTATTCCCCTCTCCCCTGTCATACACTATTATTACTTTTTACAATGATGAAAACCATTTGTGGGGGTTCAGAGCCCCTTCTTCTGCCTGGTCATTTCCTGTAAGAGAGAAATGAGCGATTCAGGATTCTCTTCTTCCCTCATGAACTTCACAGAGAGAAACAGTCCAGTGACAGAAATACTGAAGAATATTTACAAGTATATTTAATTATTTACTCAACACTGTATAACTGTGTTTTCACCCGCTGTCTTGAGGTCTTACAGCTAAAATGTCACAGCAGGTCAGTCATTAGGAGCTCTGAAGATTTAATGTGAAGTTTTTATGAAGAAAAAAAAATCAGAGTTTCAGGGAGGAAATAAGGAACCTATAAACGTAATGAGCGATTCTCCTTCTGCACCATGTTCCTTCTCTTCCTGCACTGGGAATGGAGACTTCTTCTCCACCTGCTGTGCTCTTATTGGTTGGTTGCATGATTCCTCCCATGTGATAATGATTTATTATTTCAGAGACACAGATTTCAGACGTATGTTCTTTTTTTATATATTGAAGATGTACAAATGGTAAAATAAACACAAACATGGTTGTGAAAAAGCAGCATTATCCTTAGTGGGATAAAAGTTCTAGAGCTACGCGTGTGAATAAATTCAGTTATAAAAGAAAATAAAATCAAAAACACTACATTTTAGGTGGGAAAAAGACCAAACCTGCATATAAACCCGTTACAGAGGAAAGACAGCAGGCAGAATATTAAATCACACTATAATCATTATTGATATGTTTAATTCACACAAGCTTTTGCAATTTGTGTTATTTTAATTCTGCTTTATTCACTATTTGAAAGTCAGAACATTTGACAAGAGTTAATTTTTCACTTCATGCTGCTCGAAACGATTACACATTAAATCCATTTAACTTTGTGAGGTGTAAAAGGTGTACTGGGTTCAAAGGTGAAACCTGGGATAAAGCAGCAGGTCGGAGCCGTAATAAAAATCTCCACAACTCTGGAATTTGCTTTATAGTTTCAAGTTAAAGTTTAATTTTCACCTTCACAGATTAGAGTACACGTGAGATAATCACTATTGAGACAGAAATCGGAGAGACACTGCAGCACTCGGGGACTTGTTACGACCCAGAGCCTGGAATAACTATAATCTCTCAGTGTTTGGGTGTTTGGTGTGGTGTTTTGGTATCAGGATGGTGCAGAGGTTGATGGTGGTGGGTATATTGGTGCTGTTAATTGCTGCACTAGGAACATTTTTGGGTGTGTTTTTTGGATATAGGGACAAACTTTCGTCAGTCGTCACTGAGAAATCGTACGCACATGCCGCCGTAGCAGCTGACGCCGGGACGTGCTCTGAAATTGGCAGGTGAGAGTTTAAGAATTTATTGTCTCCAGTAAAACAATTTGTCAAACAATTTATATTAAATAGATTTTTTTGCGAGTTTTTTAGGTAAATATTTCCTTGATGTTATGTAACAATGCATTTTTACACAATCCATCAGTAGAAAAGTGTATGAGGGCAAACCAATGTTTCTCAACTTGCATCTGTCACTTCCAAAATAGCCCTGATATTGTAATAACATACACCGATCAGGTTAATCATTATACCACCTGCTACAAACCCGTCGATCATCAACAGCATGAACTTCTTCAGCAGTTTGAGCTACAGGAACTCGTCTGTTGGATCGGACCACACGTCCAGCCTTCACTCCTCACGTGCATCAGTGATCCTCCTCCCCACGACCCTGTCGCCAGTTCACCACTGTTCCTTCCTTGGAGCACTTTTGATAGATTCTGACCACTGCAGACCAGAACATCCCACAAGAGCTGCAGTTTTGGAGATGCTCTGACCCAGACGTCTAGACGTCACAATTTATCAAACTCGCTCAAATCCTTACCCATTTTTCTGCTTCTAACATCAACTTTGAGGACAAAATGTTCACCTGCTGCCTAATTAATAAATCCACCCACTGTATACTGTGTATATAATATATATAATGTTATACCTGAAATTAATAATATCTGCTTACTATTATGAATGGCTAAGATACAATCAATAACTGAACATAAAACCTGTAACTATATATATTGTGTGTGTGTGTGTGTGTGTGTGTGTGTGTGTGTGTGTGTGTGTGTGTGTGTGTGTGTGTGTGTGTGTGTGTTTATCTGATCTGATGTTGGTGTGTGTTTCAGAGACATTCTCCTGAAGGGTGGTTCTGCTGTAGACGCAGCAATTGCTGGACTGTTATGTGTAGGTTTAATGAATGCTCACAGTGCAGGGATCGGAGGAGGCCTGTTTCTTACCATTTACAATGCTCACACAGGTACACACACACACACACACACACACACACACACACACACACACACACAAACAATCCTCTTACACAACACTCTAATTCTCATTCATCTAACAGTAAAAGTAGTGTTTTTTCTCTCAGCATTCGGTGTAAATATTTAATGAAATTGATAAAAAATAAACAAAGTCTATGAAACGCGTGAAAGTTCCTTTTATTTCTATTCAACAAACTCGGTTATGTAGCAGATTAAAGATTTACTATGACAAAAAATGTCTAGAAATGTACTACAGACTTTCTTTCCAATGAAAAATCCCTAAAACAGTTTTTCACACTTTCAGAATCTGGACACTTCGTTTCTCCAAACGTTCAGCTAAAATATTTTGTTGTGTCTCTTCCTGAAGATGTTCTTCACTAGTTGGAGATTCTTGTTCATCCCAGAGCAGTTCAGGAGGATTTAGGTGCGGTTACTGGGCAGGTGGTTCCATGACAGTTAGGTGATTACGTCACCGTCACTGCTGAGTTTATTGTAGATAATAATGTTTCATCTTGCAGTAAAATTATTTTTTGAAAAATCCACCTTGAGCGCCATTTTTTATAGTGCAGGAAGTGTAATAGTGGAAGTGGTACAGTAGCTCAGGGGTAACGTTGTTGACCCTCTGCTGTCCTTCTGAAAGGTCTTGATGTTCATCGTAGCAGTTCACACACAACATTCACATTCACAGTCAGATCTTTCGTGGTGTGTGAACATTTTGACAAACTGCAAAGTGCATTTTACTCATCTAGTTTGGAGGTTAATGTAAATATGTTATGTAAATGAGTTATGTAAATAAGTTATGTAAATGAGTTATGTAAACGTGAGAAACTTGCTATTTTTTTACAAAATGATTTACATTTACAGCACAACTCCCTTATCCAAAGCACCTTATAGTAATTTTATTTATACAACCGAGCAGCTTTCGGGGTAAGGGACTTGTGCCTGTGATTTGAACACATTTGGATCTAAAATCCAACCTCTTACACACACACACAACACACACACACAACACACACACATCACACACACATGGATCAGCATGGGTTCTTTTTTTATACTTTTTATAAGATATATATATATATATTTTTTTTTATAGGAAGAGTGGAAACAATTGATGCTCGTGAAACGGCTCCCGCTAACTCCTCTCAGGACATGTTCGGGAACAGCACTGAGCTTTCACAGAAAGGTGATCATAATCCACATAATCCACAATCAAGGGATTGAACCAAACAACCATAACATACATAGGATACATAACAATCTTAATAAAAATAAATGCAGGGTGGGGCTGGTGGTGTAATGTTGAGAGGGTTATTAAATAATAATAATAATAATAATAATAATAATAATAATAATAATAAAGATGATTCTTCCTGTTACGAATGCTTTGATGGGTTAGATGCGAACACTTTCTCGTTTTTCAGGAGGCCTTTCTATCGCTGTTCCTGGAGAAATTCGAGGATACAAACTTGCTCATAAGCGTCACGGCAAACTGGCCTGGAAAGATCTGTTCACACCAAGCATCGAACTCGCTGAGAACGGATTTCCTGTGGGTAAAGCTCTCGCTGGAGCCATTCACCAAAAACAAGATATTATTCGCAATGACAGAAATTTATGGTAAATATCTACTGATGTTCATTAGATAGGACAGATTTTCAGCTCTGTTTCATGTAGAATTCATTCTGAACTTGTCTTTTTCTGTCACTTTGTGTCTCAGTTCTGCCTTTTGTGTCTCGATTCTATGATTTGTGTTTTTTTTTTTTTTTTGTGTGTTTATCAATTTTGTGATTTAATTCCATGCACAGTTCCAGTTTTGTGTCTCAGTCCTGCATTTCTGTTTTCTTTTCCTGTCTCTGTTTTGAATCCTGTGGTTTGTGTTTTCTAGCTCAGTGTTCTGTAACAAAGAAGGAGACATCCTAAAGGAAAATGATATAATTACCTTCCGTAAGCTGGCAGAGACTTATCGGCAGATTGCAGAGGAAGGTGCAGATGCTTTTTATAATGGAACGATTGCAGAAAATCTCGTCAAAGAAATTAAAAGTGCAGGTGGAGTTTCCTTCTGTAAACACTGACACCTCAACAGGAAGTCACAGGAGTCGCCTCTTTTTTAAATGTATAAATACAGAACATGTTATATTGTGTGTGTGTGTGTGTGTGTGTGTGTGTGTGTGTGTGTGTGTGTGTGTGTGTGTTTAGGTGGCATTATAACTATGGAAGATTTACAGAATTACACTCCACTGTTAGATGAAAACCCTCTGAATGTATCAGTGGGTGATTTTACAATGTTTGTGCCAAACGCTCCTTCGAGTGGTCCTGTTCTCAGCCTGATCTTCAACATACTGAACGGTGAGAATACATTTCTCTGGAAAATAAAACATGATTTAATTTAAAAAAAAGATGAAATACCTATTATTTACTTATTAATTAATAAATAAGAATAACATTTATTCCCAATTTGCTGTTATAATAATGTCCACTTTTCTGGGAAGATGTTCCACCAGTTTTTGCGGAGACTTTGTGGAGATTATTTCAGCTACAAGGGTGTTAGTAAGGTCAGGTACTGATGTAGGTGAGAAGTTGAGGAGGTTCCTGGGGTATAGTCAGTGTAAAGCAGATCTTCATGGAGCTGGCTTTGTGCCTCCAACACCAACAGTTTGGGAAAGAATGACACATGGTGGAAAAGTTGTGTCCCAATAGTTTTGCTATTATAGTGTATGTATGTGACCATGTGTGTTCTGATCACCACCTCTTTTCCTTTGCAGGTTATGACTTTACACCAGACAGCGTTTCCAGCACTCAGAAGAAAATTCTCACTTATCATCGTATAGTGGAAGCGTTCAAATTTGCGTATGCGAAACGCAGTGTTCTTGGAGACCCCAAATTTCTAAACATCACTGGTGTAAGTTCTGATGAAAGTCTTTGAACTCCAGCAACACCTGAAAATGACGTGTGTGGATGATTGAGTTAATTCTTAACATTGTTTTGCTAAAAGATTAAAGACTTCGAGGTGAAGAATGTGAAGTTGAATTATAATTAACGCAGCAGCAGTATAATTTATATCCAGTTCTCTGTAGCTGCTTCAGACCCCACCGTGTTAAATATAATGTTTATTCACGTTTCATCTACTGCTTTTACACATCCATTTCCCAGTTTATCCAGAACATCATATCTCAAAGCTATGGAGATTCAATCCGTAAAAAAATCACAGATAACACCACACAAAACGAGAGTTATTACGAACCGGAATATTTTCTTCCGGAAAATCACGGAACGTCTCATATTTCTGTACTGGACAAAGATGGAAATGCAGTCGCTGCCACCAGCACCATTAATCAGTAGTAAGTGGTCAGAATGTAATCTATCTATCTATCTATCTATCTATCTATCTATCTATCTATCTATCTATCTATCTATCTATCTGTCTGTCTGTCTGTCTGTCTGTCTGTCTGTCTGTCTGTCTGTCTGTCTGTCTGTCTGTCTGTCTATCTATCTATCTATCTATCTATCTATCTATCTATCTATCTATCTATCTATCTTGATTTCACTTGATAGAGAGAAGCGGTTAGTTTTATGTTCTCATTCTTATGTTAGAAAACAGTGTAAATTAAAGCTTGTATTATGAATACTGATGTTTTTCTTTTGTTTTTCTTTTGATGTTATTCTTTTTCTCTCCATAGTTTTGGTTCCAAGGTCCTGTCCTCGTCTACAGGAGTATTACTGAATAACGAGATGGATGATTTCAGTTCTCCTCTGATAGTTAACGGATTCGGTGTTCCACCTTCCCCTAATAACTTCATCGTACCACGTTAGTAAACCTTCCGCTTAAGGTTTTCAGAACCTCGATCAATTTGCCTGAATAAGATCTACATTTTGCAGTGCTACAGATGTTACAGATGTTCATTACCTAGTAATATAGTGTCTTATTCTTCTTTTTACTTTAATGGGCTTCTCCCATTAGGGGGCGCCACAGCGGATCCTCCATCTCCACACCCCCCTGTCCTCTACATCTGCCTCTTTCACCCCAACTACCTGCATGTCTTCCCTCACCACATCCATAAACCTCCTCCTTGTACTTCCTCTTTTCCTCCTACCTGGTGTCTCCATCCTCAGCATTCTCCTACTGATATACCCCATGTCCCTCCTCTGCACATGTCCAAACCACCTCAATCTCACCTCCCTCACCTTGTCTCCAAAACGTCCTACATGCACTGTCCCTCTAATAAACTAATTTCTAATCCTGTCCATCGTCATAACTCCCAATGAACATCTCAACATCTTCAGCTCTGCTACCTCCAGCTCCACCTCCTGTCTTTTACTCAATGCCACTGTCTCTAAACTATACAACATCATCCTGCAAAAAAATGCTTATAAATCTGTTTTTTATTTGTTTTCTATTTTGTAGATAAGCGTCCCATGTCCTCGATGTGTCCTGCGATCCTGTTTGATAAAGATAATAAAGTTAAATTGGTGATTGGCGGCTCAGGAGGGACAAAAATCACTACATCAGTTGCTGAGGTCAGGTGTTTTATTCTGTTAAAAACTGACAAGAAGATTTTGGAGTTTTTTTTGTTTTGTTTTGGTGTTTAAGTAACAAATTTGTCTTTTAGGTCATTTTAAAATCACTATTCTTCAACTATGATCTGGAGAAAGCCATTTCGGATCGCAGAGTTCATCATCAGCTCAGTCCGAACTTCACTGTGTTAGAGTCAGGCTTTGATGACGTGAGTGAAAATTTATTATAAACATTTCTTTCTTTTTTTGTCTATATGTTTAACCTATGAAAATGAATGTGTGAAATAAAGACACTGAATATTCAGTAGAGTGAAATATTAACTGGAATTTTACATTCTATGACTTGACGGTTCCTCGGTCAGACATTAAACATCTACGCTGTTTTGGTTGTTTGAACTGTAGTGAATGAGATCACATGACATCACTACATTAAACAGAACTCTTCTCTCCCCACTGTACTGAGCGTTTCGACGTATCGCATGTCACATGTTGCTGTAGTTTTTTGCGATTTCTAATACATGGTTGTTTATTGTTCACGTGTGCTCACGTGATGCCACGTGCAATCAATATTGTGCTCAGAAGGCGACTCTCCTGTTGGTGCTGAGCGTTTTGATATGCCGCACATCATTTAAGATTTTCTGATGAGTTAATTGGTTAACGAGCACGTGGCCTGACTAATTAACCTCTCAATCGACTCCCCCCCACTGTGCTGAGGGTCTTCGCGTGTCAAACGTCAAACAATTTATCAATAATACTATCTGTTATCTAATATTACTAATAATATCACATACTCTTAAACACCGAAATACGTGGATTTTAAATGATGTCACATTATTACCCACAATGCACTTCTTACTGCAATTCTAAAATGCTATTATTTGTTGTTATATACAGTTTGTCCAAAACAATTTGATCGGCAGTGTGTTTAAAGAAAACAAAGGAAAAAACATTTTTATGTCTTAATAAATGACCCTCCTCTCTTATATATAAGTTGAATAAGCAGTGTGTATGATATGGTCCTGTCTCCCCGTGCAGGCTGTAATGGAAGGTCTTATGAAGAAAAATCACCTGATTGAGATCTTGACATCGACGGGTGCTGTGATTCAGGCGATCCTACAAGACGATAATCGTCTTTACGCTGAATCTGACCCTCGAAAGGGAGGACACGTTGCAGGATACTGACGAACCCTGTTTCTTTCTTTTCCACTATTTATTCATGTCTTCTGTTTTAGCATTTAGCATTTGTGTTATTAAATTGATCAGACTGTCGTGTGGCCTTTCATGCTGTGATCATGTGAGAGATTACAGACTGAGGTTTACACCAGAATCTGATTTTGTGTCTTTGTATGTGACTTAAGTTAAAATTAAAGTTTGATTTGGAACCACCGATTTTTTTTTTTTTACTAAATATGCATAAACCAATGCTGCAGTTTCAAAACATTTTATTACACATAAAAATGCACACATTTGTTTTTTAAATTTTTTGTTCCATATAGTGTTCCACAACACACACGTGTAAAGTACCTGCAGGAAGTGAAGTGATATATGATCGATGTATTAAAAGTTAAAAACCAAAAATAAAACAACCGCAATGTTCTGGTGCAACAAAGTTTATTTCTATTAGAAGTAAATGTTGATGCACTTCATGGGATTTAAGGTTCATATTTGGTCCAATGCATAAATATGAACCTGTCGTTTGGCTTTATATGTCCCGCTAGATACCAAAAAAAACCTGTACTTTTAATATAAAAACCAGTACAAAAACTAGTTCAACAATTATTCATTAAACAAATCAGTATTCAAACATTTATTTATATACACAATATATAAGGCTACATATAAAGTAGTGTAAAATAGGGTCATGTTTACAGTCGGTTAAAGCACAGTTTGCTCATTTGGCTCAGTTTGGTCATTTCTCTGCTCTGTGTACACTTTCGAGTGTTTATAGTGAACGGTTGTGCGGTGGAATTGGTCCCTGTGATGTTTCTATGCAAGACTTCATCAATAAGACCAATTTAATTGAAGTCGCTCTGATTAATATCCTACATGTCTTAGTGTAGAAATGTAGAGCTAAAACATATATTAATATATGTGTAAAATGTTCAAGGGTCCACAGTTTTCCCACATAAATCCTGTAGGATGCCTGCGGATATTTAATGCACACAACTCACGATCAGAGACTATTCGAGGAGGTCTGTAATTCCTAACTATATTCCTGCTGTTTGTGTTTGGCTTTCTTTCTCCAAAGGAGGCAAAGCCATCAGAGAATGAGGTGGATTTTGGTGTTGTACTGAAGCCAAGGTTCTGATTGTTTGTCCTCTGAACAGGAAGTTAAAACCACTTTCTGTAAAAAACAGTTTTCTGTTCTTCTGCCAAAACCTGGTAATTTAGTTATTTGAAGTTCTGTGAGCCAGTGTGTATTTTTTTCCCCAAAACCTCCCATACATTCATTTGAAATATGACTTTGCTGTTATAACCCCCTTCCAGCAAACATCCCCTACATAGAAGAACTTCCTGTTTACATTATATACAGTATAAATCAAACTGAGAACCAAGTTGACACTTATTATGAGTAAGAACCATGCAGTAATTGCATTTCCTCCTGGATTACTTTTGATAAATTTGGAATTTGTCCTGTATAATACAGACTTTGTGTGATCCAGATCCTCTGCTGTACAATGAAAGAGCTGAGAGTTATGATGTGAGTAGAGAAGAGTCTGGAGGGACCTGTTGCTCCAGTGTGATCAGAAACCTGATGCTTTTCCTCGTTTCCTGCTATCAGAGAAGGCAGTGATGCAGCCGCGCTCTTTCAGTACAGCATTCACAACGTTAAGAGATAAACTGTTATCGTGTACATCATGTCCGAAAGACCGCATGGCCTCCTTCATGGACTGTAAAAGAAAACAACACTCATGTCAAAAAATAGACGTTTCTGTCAGTGGAAATATAATGAACAAGCAGTTAAAAGTAATCATGTGAAAATTTATCAACAATCTTATAGTAACGTTTAGGGAACGTTCAGGAGCTGAATTCCTGTGTGGATTTATCTTCAGTGCTGTAAAGTATTGGAGTTCTTTGTTTTTGTACTTCAGTCATTTTTGACTACTTTAAAGTTTTACTGAGAAAAATATAAGCCACGTTTTACTACAACTTCACTACAACTTTAATATTAGAGGTCCACCAATAGCACCGATAGTTGATCGCAGGCACTATCAGCAAAAAAATAAAAAAATAAATAATAATTAAAAAAAAATTATATATATATATAATATAGTTTTTACTTATGAGTTTTTCCGGCTTATATCTAAATAAAAAAAGGTGTTGAGTGAATAATTATTTATAGCTGTTATAATGTAAGTAAGTACAAATATTTATAATATATAATATATAATATTTAATATATATAATATATAATAATAACAATAATAATATTTATATATATATTTATTTTATATTTATATATATATATATATATATATATTTGTAAGTACAAATAGAAGGCACATTTATATGTGTAGTAGTGTGGATAAGATTATGTGTTCAAATGAATATCAGTGCAGAAGATCAGTAGGAAAGTTTTTTCAGAAATCATATCTACCTTATCAAACCCCGGCTCAAACAGCACTGAATTAGTTGAGTTGACAAAAACAACTTTGTCTTCGATGGCGTCTTTCAGGTACATCTTAAACCACAGATTGTTCATTATTGCCTGTGGACAAAAAGTGAGACAAAAAAAGCAAATGTCAGTTTTCAGGAATATTCTGTGCAGTACACAGTCCCTGTGTTTAATGGAGTTTGAGAGATACGTGCATGTTCCTTTTGTTTCTATGCAATAAATATGGTCATGTTATACTATGTCCAGATGTTCCACTTTATTTTCATTGAAAATTCCTCCCTTTGCATGAAGAACAGCTTTGGCATCTGGACAGTTCGTTTCTCCAAACTGTGTCTCCAAAGACAAAAACTCTCCAAAGATGTTCTTCAACAGTTGGAGATTTTTGTTCATCTCAGAGCAGTTTAATAGGGTTTAGGTGCAGTGACTGGGCAGGTGGTTCCTGATGATCCGCTGTGGCAACCCCTAATGGGAAAAGCTGAAAGAAGAAGAAGAAGATTGGGCAGGTGGTTCCATGATAGATATCACTCCAGATGTGTGCTTCCAATGAGCCGCAGTCCAGACGGAACTGCACGGTGTTGAAGTTTGGAATGGGAGTATGGATTGTTCACTTTTAATTTCTGGAACCTTCCCTGCTCCAAAACAACCCCAAACCATTAAACTTCCACCTCCATGTGTGAGTGTGGGGGTGAGGGAGTCTGATCACATCTTCTCTCCTGTTCTCCTTCTTACACAAGTTCTTCTGTTGGAGATAAAAATGTCCCATTTGGACTCCAGAGAACTTTCTTCCACTCGTTGACTTTTACTGAGTTCTGATGTTTCCATACTTCTCAGACTCTGTAGATTTGAACTGTAATGGTGAAATCCTGTTGTTGTTTTTAGTACTGTAGGTAGATGATGTGTATCTCTGTGTACGTGTGTGTTGTTGTTTTATATCTGCTTTACCGTGGCCACGCCAGTAATGATCTGACTCCCTCCAGATCCTCCGATAACCAGAACTTTCTCTCTGTTCTTTGAGTGGATAATTACAGGTGACATGGAGGATGGTGGCTGTTCACCTACACAACACAGATTATCAACACACATTAATTACAGCTACAAATCAATAATACACACATTTGTGATTTCTTGAAATTTGTCTGATAGAATAAGTGAAAAATATTCATATTTATGGCATTTAGCAGACGCCATTATCCAGAGCGACTTACATTTATCTCATTTACATAGCTGAGCAATTGCAGGTTGAGGGCCATGCTCAGGGGCCCAGCAGTGGTAGCGTGGTGGTGCTGGGATTTAAACCCATGAACTTTCATGAACGTTTACAGTGGTCCCCCAGGACTCGTGGGGGTTACGTTCTAAGACCCCGGAGCGACTTACTTTATTTTATTCATAAAACTGAGCAGCTTTGGATTTATGGGCCTTTCTCAGGGGCCCAGGAGTCAAAGCTTGGTGTGTTGGGGATTCAAACTCAAAACCTTTTAATTCAAATATTTTAACCACTAAACTCCCACCACGCATAGGAAATAAAGCTGCAACCTTGTCTCACTGACGGAATGAGGGTATAAATAAAACAGTGGAACCAAAAAAGGGAAATAAAAGATCAGACAATGTGAAGATCTGATTTATCAGAACTATTATTGGTTCGGAACCCGTTTACCTGGAGACACAGAATCCACTCTTCCACAGAAATCCGCCAGCTCGTTGTTGAGTATGATCCCTGTTGTTGGAGAATAGAAAGCTGATCCAAAACTGATCCAACAAGAAAAGAAACTTGATTTAGTAAACAGAAACACACAGTATTTGATACACACTTTGTGTAGCTGCAGTGCTCACAAGTGATTGATGGTGCTGGTGACAGAAACGGCCGAGCCGTCACTTGCAAGCACAGAAACGTGCGTCGTCCCGAATCCATCGGGGGACCGGGTGACGTTGTAGAGATACGGCGGTTTTGTCTCAGTGCTGCTGATCATTGACCGGATCTGATCCACAAAGCCTGAGTTCATCAGATGTTGTGACTGTAACAGGAAATAAGCGAACAGAACAGAACAGTGATGAACAGAACAGTGATGAACAGAACAGAACAGAACCGAACAGAACAGAACAGAACTGTGATGAACAGAACAGAACAGAACAGAACAGAACAGAACAGAAGAGTGATGAACACCTGAATGAACAGATTAGACAGTTGAAAAGGGCTGAAATGTCCGAGTCCAGTTTAATGGACGTTCTCAGGGTGCTATCAGGTGTGTGTTAATACGTCTCTAAAACTCACTAAATTCTTGCACAAAATCTCAAAATTGATTATTTAATAGAAGAGTGTTTACGTTGTCTTGACTGTACTGGGGGTCTCTGATATTCTTCCTCTGTCCGTTCGCAAACTTTAGCGTTTCTATATACTTATGAAGCATCAGCTTCCTCTTCTCACCCATCACAGATGATGGAGAAGGTTCAAAACCTGCAGCACACACACACACACACACACACACACACACACACACACACACACACACACACATACAAAAAAAACTTTACATGATCTGTCATTTCTGTATTTATATATAAAACTATATTGTAATTGTATCTCATTTCTGGTTATTTTACTCAAACGAACCCTGCATAACACTGAGGATGAAGCTGAGGAGAGCGCCTCCAGATGGCGGGGGAGGGAAATGCATCGTAAAATCATCCAGTGGAACTGATAAAGTTTTACCCACTCTCACCTGAAAACACACAATATCACACATCACACACATCACACACATATCAAAGAATATAATACAACTGAAACACACCCAATCGAAAAAGATCAGTTTATTCTCACCTGAAAAGTCTCAAGATCCTCTGATGACAAATATCCACCTGAAAACATACACACACACACACACACACACACACACACACACACACACACACCTCCAAATGAGTTCATAGCAATGTTTGTCATATTATTCATCTGTATTCTGTTTGGTGTCATTTAAATGTTACTAAACACACACACACACACACACACACACACACACACACACACACACACACACACACACACAAACACACACACACAAATGCAGAAAAGTACCTGCTTCCTTAATGTCTGTTATTAAATCCTGGGCGATTGTGCCATTATAAAAAGCATCAGCTCCCTCTTTTGCAATTTTTTCCAGAGTATCTGCAAGTTTTGGGTATCGCAGTGTTTCCCCTGTTCTGAGAAGTGTTTTATTCTCATGGCAAAACACTTGACTACAAAAACAACACACAAAAAAAAACAACAATTCACTGCAGATTTGTCTGAATAAACGTTAAGGTACGGGGCAAGTCTGAAATCTAGGAGAAGCAGGACCGAGCAAAGGGAAGAAGAAGCAGGTTGGTGAACTAAAAATGTATTGGTGATGATTAAAGTGAGAAGCAGAAAAGTGGTGGAGCAACAAAATCAAAAGAACTACAAGAACTAGAAAAATCAGTACCACAACAATGTATTCTGCACCAGAGTAACGATTCGCTTGTCTTGAAAAACATAACCGAGGTACTCAGGAACAGGAAACCCGTCTCTGGCCAGTTTGATGACGGGCAGGAACAGTCGCTCCCATGAAAGTTTACCGAAAAGTTTGTGAGCACGTTCATAACCACGCAGCTCACCGGGAACTCCAATCCAAGCTGGACCTACACACACGCACACACACACACACACACACACACTACAAATGAATATCGGACAAGCACACAGGGTTCTGTTTTTGCCTGAATTTGGTTGAGGATCTCATGTATGGAGAATAAAACAGAACATATTTGAAATGAATTGCTTCTGTGGCTTTGGCTCGTTTTGGGAATGTGTTCTATATGTGTTATCAGATCTTGTGTGTTGATCAGATCTTGTGTGTTTGGATTAGACAGTGTTTGTGGCTGTTTTGGGTTTATTTAAATCGTCTACTGTTCTGGGTATCGGGTGTCCATGTAGATCTCAACCATGTGAAGTGCTGTAGTGTGCAGGTTTTCTCAGTGTTCTGCTCCATCAGATCAGGACTTTTACATTTCAGACCAAAACTATGACAATTGTGATTTAAATGCTTGATGTATCTGATGAAGATTCTCTTTTCTGCACTAATAACTTTATCGCTTTCCATTTATAAACATGGACCATCGTTTTTTTCCTGCCAGGAGTAAATTTACTGCATTTTACACACAACAGAACTAATGAAATTACATTCAATGTCATTTCAACAATGATTTAATTTGCTGAATTAATGCAAATCATGTCTGCACTGTGGCCTTTCAGCATCTAATTATTTATTTATACATTTTGTATTGATCCAAAATGTTTTTATACATTTTTCTTCTATATCTTTGTGTGATGTTCTGTACATTATGGCTGCGTATATACTGTATCTACATTATTACTCATGATAAGTTTATCCCTATGTAAATATATATGTACGCAAATATTTTTGTTTCTTATGTAACAAAATATAATGGATAAATGATGAGTTTCAGTTTGGTTTCATTTTTACTACCATGATTGGATTGTCTCTAATCATAGTGTTTGTATTGTCGTCTTTTTCAAATCATTTCAGTGTGCATTCAAGCTGACAAAGAATTTGTGTAAAACCTTCTAATCCATATCAGATCAATCACATGCTGCGATTTAAAGGGTTAAAAAATCAAGAAAAATCAGACGTTTTGTACAAAGGCGTTAATATGGCTAATAAAATACCGTATTTAAAAACATTTACGATCTGCACGCCTGATTCACCTTCACTAGTAATTAGCACTTATTATCAGCCTCATCTTAACCTCTCGGTGCTCGTTGTCTCCAGGGTGATAGTTTGGAAAAGTAAACTAACCCAAACTCTCTGATATTCACCCGAACTGGGCAGACTGGAAACCATGGAGGCACAACAACAGTTAAAATCAGAGAGATCACAATTTCTTCTTTTCTGATATTTAATGTGAACATTAACTGAATCTTTTGACTCTCTGTATTTCTGTATCTCCTGTTAGAGTGGATGGTGTGTGTGTGTATCACCAGTAGATCATCACACCTCTCAGTGAAATGATTAGATTAGTGATGGAAAGCAGATTCTCCTACCGATCTGACCCAATGTTATGGAAGTGGGGCATTTGTCCAGCAGGTTTGGTGGGAAACGTTTAGGAACTGTTTCTCTTGAGTTGATCACAGTCGTGTCACCTGAAAAAAGAAATCATTATCGTTATTGCTGTTATTATGTCTATTATTTTTGTTTGCACTGAAGCCACTTTAAGATCAACAGATGTTACGAAGTTCGAAAGGTAAATATGATCTCTAGTTGAAGTCTTCATCTCGCAAATAAATCATCTGCCCCCTTCTTTAGACACTCATTCTCCCTCTCAGACCTCAGAACGTCTGGCAGACATCTCGTCATAGATCGCTGCTCATCCGTGGAAATCTAATCCTAGCAAAACCAAATAGCTGTTCATCTAACAGGTGAATTATCCCCCCATCAGGATCTTGTGATACTCCTAGAGAAACACTATGATCTCATTCTTGATCTTATTTATCATGGACAATCATTTCCATGCACATTTGATACGGTGACATCATGCTCATTTTTTACTTTACCCTGTCAGAAGGATTCATCCATTTACAGTATATCCACACATGCACATAAAACTCAGGCAGTTGAACATCTGGCAGCTCTGAACCTCTAAAACTTATCCAGAATGCAGCTGCCTTGTGACTTGTTTTCACCCTTCAGACTCACATCCACGGGCTTCCTGTAGCTTTTTGCATTGGATTTAAAGCATTGATGCTTATCTACAAGGACATAAGCAGATCCACACTTATCACATCCTGTACTGCACAATGTTTCCTCTGATCCTTTGGCATTGTTCTCTTCTGGAACCTACTTAATTGTACATAAAATGTACATAATTATTCTATATTGCCGCCGCAGCCAAGCCATTACACTGAGAGTATTCATTAGTGATGTGCGTCTCCATGACTGAGGCCGATGCGATTCACATCTCGATGCAGAGCCGACGATACTATACATAAAGATTCATATGAAGCAGCTGCCGATTCGATGCGATACGATTCCCCTCTATTACCATGCAGTAGGGATTCGTTTTCCATTCGATTCCACACAATACGATTCAGTGGAAAAAATCTGATGCACTGCAATTTAATATGGTACAGAAATTTCACTTTTATTTCTTCGGTTCGAACAGAAATCATAAATTTACTTAAGTGCCTTCTGATTTCTGACGCATGGCCCTTTCACAAAAAAAAATAGATTAACTAAAATATGTTAATTTCATGTTGTGTCTGCCGGAAGTTACAGCTCTGCCTCTGCCATGTTAATCTGTATTTTACGTGACTCTCAGGACACGCCTCCTCTCCGTAGTGCTGCATATTCAGAGAACGCGCTCGAGATACAGTTTAGCGACGAGAAATCAATCTACATTTAAAATATTGCTCACAAATTATTGGTCACTTTCTAAATAATAAAATCTAGCGCATCTACTAATAATTATATAGAAATGAAAAAATTTTTTACGGCGCATATTAATTAATTAATTAATTAATTAATAAAATTTTAAAAAATGCATTACGATACAAATGCTAATTTGCACCAATGAACATTTCTTTAATTGATGCATCAAATCATTAATGTTTACGTCGATCCGTCCTTAATATTCATTACAGAGATCCTGCCATTGGCTCTTGATAATTGTGTCTACCAAATGACCAAACTACTGTAAAATACTAACTATAGTAAAGTAGCAGAGTAAAAAATACGCAATATTTGATTGCACATATTTGCGTGCAATAACTGCGTCATGTCTGTGAGCTACTGGCATCAATAAACAGTAACATCCTTATTGTGTTGATGTGTTTCTGAGCTTCTGATTGAGTTCACCAGACTGAAACCTTCAACATTTCTCCCTGATGAGGTCTTGTTTTGGATATATGGAGTAAAATGTGACTGGTTCTTATTAATTTATAAGTCTGCTGTAACAGTTATAACAGTTGTTATATCCAGCATCATTTTTGTGTCTCCTGTTTTTTTGTCTTTTTTAAAGTGGGCCGAAAAACAGTAACAGCTCCTGCACAGGGTCAATAACACAGGAAACACAATACTGTCAGAGTGACATTAACTGTTTCCCCCCACTTTCCCTTCACCCGAGTACGTTTCTGAGCAGTTAACCGAAAGGGTGAGTCTGAAATCAGCCTTAAAGACAACATTGTTGGTGCTCGTTAGGACTAAACCATACAGGTGACATGAATGAGAGTGAACTGAAGACAGTTCCACATACCGTCTTTACTCATGATAGTGAAGATGGAGCCGCCTCCGATTCCCATGCTCTGAGGATTAATTAGTGATGTACACAGCAGCGCAGAAATCACGGCGTCTACTGCCGAGCCGCCTTCTAACAGAATATCCCTTTAAACAAACACAAACATCATTTAAACGATTAGTGTCCATCACAGTATCTGCTTACAACCTTCCATTGTCTTCCCATTTCATAACAAATCACTGAGCTTCAATTACACTTATATTCCAGCATTTCCAGAGCAGCATGGCACTAAAATACACACATTTCTGTGGTTAGTTTGTGTAATTTGTGTATATTTGGGCCTTAAACATAAACTATTCAATGGCTGAGTCTTTTAAATTGGCTAGACAGCAACTCATCATGGATTCTTTTGTCAATTATATATATATATATATATATATATATATATATTAAAAAAAGCCATCCTTAGGACATCATGGATCACCTACACTTTATTTATCATCCATTATGGGGAAATAGAAGCTCAGTGGTTACGGCTCTGTTTTATCGATCACACTGTTGTGGGTTCAAACCCCGATTTCGTCAAACGGCCGCTCTTTCTAACATCACTGGGATATGCGAAGAAATAATTTTAATTTACTTTAAATTTTACTTCATTAATTACACACACACACACACACACACACACACACACACACACACACACACACACACACACACACACACACACACAAACCGACCAGCCTGACCATTAAGGATAAGAATCACCAGCGTTAGCGAGAAAGGAAACACTGATAATAACAATAGAACAAGAATTCGAGTCTCAGCGGTCGTCTAAAAGCTAAAAGAGGTCACTCTTTTAAACAAAACACATTTTTGACAGAGATAAAAAAAAAAAACGGTTTCAGACAGGAACTAATGTGGACATAAAAACAACTGCTGGAAAAAAAGGGATTGGAATCAAAACAATGAGATATGATTTGAAGTAAAAATGACTAGAACGAGCAATACCAGGATTTCACCATTACAACTCCTCCACAGTCTTTTATGGATTTTAAAACACACACAAGTTCTTTATGTTTCTGTACAAAAAACTCAGTAAAACACAAAACACACAATGTGACAGTGAATGAAGTTCTGTGGAATCCAAATGTGAGATTTGTGTCTCTAACAGAAGAACTTGTGTAAGATGGAGAACAGGAGAGAAGATGTGATCCAGTTCATCTCAGTTCAGTAGTATTTAGGTGCAGTGACTGATCACAAGAAAGAAATCTCCAACTAGTGAAGAACTAAAGAAAATGCACCATTATTAATATTAATATTAATAAATAAACTCACTTTTCTTCTTGCCTTTCAGCACCACACACACTCTGCAGAATTACTGCCATATATTTACTCCACATTCTGATATTCTCTCTTTTTTTAATTAAATCCTATTTTATATTTTTATTTCACTGCATTTATATTCTATTTTGTTATTTTCTAAATTCTTATATAGTTTATGGGACCCGTCGTAATGCTTTATGTAAATGTAGATTTATTACAATGAACTGGACTTTGTTATTTGTTGCATTTTTTTTTTTTTTTAAAGCTACATTTTTTATAACTTTAAAAAAATATCTTAAATTAAAACTTTGAACAGAATATAAGGTACAATCAGCAATCAGTATTTTAATGTAAGAATGAATCCTCTCGCCAAAACACCAGTAGTGACATTACTGTGATAGTATTGTTCCAGCCATCATGGAATCTATCATCAGGGTTGTGGTGGATCTCAGTGCAGGAGCATTGAGCATGTCCATCACACAGCACTGAACTATTTCACATTTACAGGCAATTCATGGTTGTCAATCCAACTACCAGCACGTCTTCAGGAGGAGTGAACAATACTTGTAGTGACAAATGGAGAACATGTGAAACTCCTCAGACTGTAAACTGATCTTAGGTTCATGCAGTGACCTCGGAGATGTGAAAGAGCAACACTGCTAAGATACACAACCGTGCGGCTCCATTAGCAAACTAAACAATTCAACACAGCTTTTTAAAACAGAATGGGAGAAGATTAGATGATATCTACCTATAACAGCATGTTCATATTTCTAAACAATGAGACACCAAATCTTTTGGGACACTTGAGTTTTACAGTCATATGTGGTTATTTGAAGATGGAGACAAACATCTTTAGAGGCAGGAGCATGAGATTTTCCTTTCACTACAAAATACGTTTCAGCATGATGATGCCTCTGTGCAGCTCCATGAAGATCTGCTTTCCATCGGTTAAAAGATGTGGAAGATCTCCTGTTACAGAGCTCCGAACCTATGAGCAAAAATCTCCATAAAGTCTAGTGGAACATCTTCCCAGAAGAGTGGAGGATATAATAACAGCAAATGTGGATTAATGTGTAATGGGATGTTCAAAAAGAAGCCCAAAAGAAGCGTCCAATCTAATGATCAGGTGTCCACAAACTTTTGCTCATATAGTGTTTAATATAGAATCTATTACACAGATTTCTTTTCCTTTACTGTTTTGTAGAATCTTCTCAGTTGAATAAGACGCCTTAGTCGGAGTAAACAAGTCAACTAGGACACAGAAACATGGTTTAGTTGAAAAGTGAGAAGGACCTTAAAGACATTAGAAACAAAGGAGCATACAGGAAGTGAATGGGGGGAAAACACACTCTGGCTGAGGACAGTGTGGTGTCAAATCTCACGAAATGTTTCATTAGGAATGCAAAAAAACTATTTTATCTAAGAGCGACGGATTTCTCAGTAACTAAATAGCGTTATTGTATACGAGTGAAATAGGACATCGGATTAAAAAAAAACACATTTTCTAACTAGTTATCTGGCCAGTTCTCCAGTTTACTCTAGAACAAGGATCAAAACAAGAAAACGTCTGAAATAAAAGCTCTATATAGTTCTCTATTATTGTAATTATCATCTAATCATTGGGTTATTTGGTGCAGCTGGTCACATGATTATCTTTGCATGTTTTTGCTCTTGAAAACACTGGTCATTCAAATCCTTTATAACACGAGAATCCTTTCTGAGAATCATCTTGGTAAGTAAACCTGAAACCGCTGGCCTCAGGCCTGTGATTCATCCTAATCCTGGTCATCTTTTTACTCCTGTATTCTGGACTAATGATGGTGTTGTAGACTGTGCTTTCAGTCTAGACCTTTAATTATTTAAAAACATTTGGTGAATCATGAAACTAAAAATACAACAAAGGACACTCAGAACTGTTCATCAGCTAAAATCCTGTATCAGACACGTATGGGTTCAGAAACCGGTCTCCTCAGTTCCCAGATGTATATGGACAGAAGATGTGGTGGTAAACACGGCCCTGTACCAACTTTTTTGAGACGTGTTGCAGCCATTAAATACTAAATGATCTTATTTAATTCATTAAAATGGGGCATATTCTCAGTTTAAACATTCACTATGTTTTTTGTTGTGAATAGAATATTGATTTATGAGATTTGTAAATCATTACATTCTGCTTTTATTTACATTTTACACAGCGTCCCAACTTTTATGGTTATTTAGTTCGGTTATTAAGCTCTGTTCAGTTCTACACACCAGATCACAATCACAAGTGAACTGCTCTCTCGCACCGTCACTGATCTGCTCTCTCCTGTTGTTTCATCTCTTTTTGATATCTTCAGAATAAATTCTCTGTATGATGTTTGCTGCGAGCTTCTCTTCCGTCTTGCAATAAATAATATAAACTCTGATTTGAGATTAGACTGGAAGATCATTTCTGACAACTGATAGCAATAAGAAGGAGGAAGGTAATAGAATGCAGTTTAGGTTACACTTCATCCACCAACTTGACGCCATTAGTCCTTCTTTTTACTTCTTTATCTTGATATTGCAACTCGCATAAAAGACCATAAGCGGATAATTTTTTCATGTATCACGGCTGCAGGTCTGCAATAATGATGACAATTTTAGGCTGAAACTATAAAGAGAGGGTAAGAGTTCCTTTTACAGAAATAAAGATAAAGATTAAGTAAGTAAAATGCAACACACACACACACACACACACACACACACACACAAACACACACACCTGCATTGCTAGATAGTTCCAGGTGTACTATTACACTGTTTGTCATAATAGAGCAGGGCAAGTCTGATCTGGTGACACACTGATATGTAACAGGGGTCACAGACACAGGCACACACACACACACACACACACACACACACACACACACACACACACACACACACACACAGTATAAATGTCAGTAACATAAATGTACCTAATATTCCACTCTACATGTTTTAATTCGACACAGAATAAATGACTAATAGGAATGTTTTTTAATGTTTGATATTCCTGCCTTCAGGTTCTGCATGATAAAACATGACATTTTCTCCTAAATTGACTCACACACACACACACACACACACACACACACACACACACACACACACACACACACATTCACAAAAGCTGAGCTCAGAACTGATGGCTGCTGTCCAGTGGTTTAAATCCAGTGCTGGCCATGAATAATAAAAAAAATCCAAAAATACAAGTAGAAGCATATCCTGAAAAAGAACGCATGAAGACCATGTTCAGACACATTTAGTTCCTGAAGTGTAAAGTGAAACTTTAGAAAGATATGAAGAAAATACACTAAAATGAAGTGCACCTTTCGTACTGCTGGTACTCAAAAGAAAACTGTGTATTTAGAAACGCTATGAGGAAGCATCTGAATGTAAAGTGGAGAAAAGCATGTCATGATCAGGTTATTAACTGTTTATCCATCCTGGAGAAACGACATAATTAATCCTCATGTATGAAAATATCTAAAAATATCATTGCAGCAGGTCAGAGCCAATGCCCCTCTGCCCTCATTGGATCTGGTGCCCCTCTTACCAACCCTCCAACAGCTCAAAGGGTTTTGTTGCCACATTACAGTCAGTAGTTGATCTACTGAATTAGTCACTTAATAGTTTTTGTTTCTAAAAATGTTCACAACTAATACAAAATATTCACATTCTTAGAAATAGTGTGTAAATGTGAATCATAGATGATGACGTCATCAATATTCACTATATTGCCAAAAGTTTGCAGACACCTGGTCATAAGTTTGGTATGTAATTTTTGAGCATCGCAATCCACATTTATTCCCAATTTAATCTTATAATTGCTCCTCGCTTGTGTAGATTGTGGAGATTCATTCATCCACATGGGTGTTAGTAAAGTCAGGCACTGGAGGTCTGGGGTGCAGTCAGGGTTCACATTCATCATGTTTGATACACACATATGGCTAAAAAAGTCAGGTGTCCCAACACTTTTGTTTGTATAGTATATATTTCAGGACGTTTCAGTAAGAAATAAAACAGGTTTTACTGTAAAGGAGCAGGTACGTTTCAAAATGTAAAGTTTCTGTTTGTATCAGCAATGTGTAACTGTGATGGTCTATCGAAACATCTACAATAAAGTCTGAAATGATTTCGAAATCACCTTCCGAGCAGTGACAGTCACCCCTGACAAACCTCTCCATCAACCCTCTAAACAAAACAGCACAGATTACTGAGAGAAGTAAATAACCCATAGACTCCCAGTGATCTGGAACAAACTGCAATCTGGTTGGAACTTGAGAAAATACTCCAGGGGCGAAATGGACGCATGACAATTAAATGTGTACACTTATACAGGTATTTAGCACCTCTGGGGGTTATCGAGCATTCGCAAATCCATGCCAGAACTCATTAAAATGGTTTTAACACAGCAGTTGTGGCTGTAAGTCTGAGGTTCTGTGCACTCTGGATAAAGAGACGGATTAAAGAAGCTTTACTGTCCTCTTATTAGCTTCATGTAACTTCTCTACCCTGGACATGTCTTAGTGATTATTTAGGGTCATGGATTTTGAAGATTGTTCTTTAAATTTAAACCATATAACATCATTTAACAAAATATTGTAAAAATTATGTAAAATATAAATTAAATCCTTTCTATTACCACCAGTGACGGACAGTAAAGAAATAAATGTAATTCGTTCCTGTACTTTAGTAGTTTTTCATGTATCTGTACTTAATTGAAGTATTTCTATTTGGGGAAATTTCAACTTTAACTTCATAAAAGAGACCTGGAAAATCAGCCAAACTAATTAGTTATGTGGCAAACGCAATTCCGTGAGAAACCGGGGCGCCAGATACGAACCTCAGTAAAGCGCGGAATTACTGTATCTCATTTTTTACTCAACTACATTCCGCTAAATCAGTCGGTCCTTTTTATATTTGTGCATCTGCTCGGTATTATAGTATGTTGTTTATCATGATGTGTGTAGCAACAAAACAATTTCAACCCACTGTAATCGTCCAGTTGGATTAAAGTAAACAGCACTTATGGATTTGGTTCCCTTTAATTAAAGTGATGTCATGAATGTTTTCAGTGTTTGTACTGAATAATCCTGAGCTGAGGTCAGTGAGGAGAATCTCCAGTGCAGCTTAAAAGACTCATTAAAAACACATATAAGGATATAATAAAGATACAACAAGGATATAGATTATTAATTCGCCAAGGAGTTTATGGTTCTTGGTTTTGAGAGTTTGATAAATTGTGCACAATGACATTTAATTTAATAAATGCATTTAAGGTGATATTTAGACATGAAATGGAGCTCAGAAATGTCTCCAAATTTGTGGACTGCTCTGAGAACATGTTTCACTCGTCTAGTGACGGTAGCTGAAGCACAGAGGAGCTTCTCAAAGCTGAAACTAATCATGGGGAGATGTTGGGTCATGGTGTGGTTCACCCAGAGCTTCATTCAAGCTAAAACCGCCATCGCCGCTCGGTGTATCTACTGATCACCAGCATACAGTTCAGAGTCAATTCAACACCAAACAGAATATTAAGAGGAATAAATGATGAAAGAATCTCCTGACTCGAACTCACCACAACACACATGGACTTATTTACATGAAGTCATTAAAGAAAAAGGTTTTGGGCGCATTATCATTTTAATAGAAATCAATCAGTGTTTGTTTGGTTTGTGTGCTGAGAGTCACATTCGAGTCTTTTCACAGAAACTGAGGTGATTAAGAAAAGAGTCTTTAACAAAATTACATTATAGTTATAATAAATCTGAGTACTTTGGATACTTAAGTACATGTGAAGGCAAAAAAGTGTCAGTTTTACTCAAGTGAAAGTTTAAAGGTTTTTACTTTTACTGGACTCATATTTCACCGACTGCATCTCGACTTTTACTCAACTACATGACTCGTTCACATCCTCCGCTGGTATTTTGCAAAACTTCTGTAAATTTATCTTGTTTCGTATCGGCCCTGGAGGAATGTTCTTTTGTTTTACGGTGTACTGGACTGTGTAGGGCTGCAAATACGAGGGAGAATAAAGTATTACTGTGGTATGTGCAAATGTCTTTACACTTTTCCAGTTCTGACGTCTCTAAATGTATAAACTCTTAAAAACAAGAAAAAAATTTAGTATAATTAAGTCCAAAATATCACAAAGTAATTGTAGAAGAACCAGCAGGAATGTTTATCTTAATCAAATGGTGTTCCAAAAAATATTCAAAGAGGTGGTCACTTTCGCATGAATCTGTAGAATAAAGTTAGTTCATGATAAGAAATGAAGATGCTGATAGAGGAGAAAAGTATTTGTTTTTGGGGTAAAGGTCTAACTCATACACACTATACTAACGTACAGGAAGACCTTAAATCACCTGTACCAAATATAGTCCCAGCTACCATAAAGTGTCCAGACGCCATGAAACGGATTTCTTTTTGTAGTCAATGTTCAGAGACAGAGTTTCTATTATGATGATGATAATGATTATTATTATTATTATTAAAAGAAAATAGTTACAGGGACTGTGAAAAACTAAATAAATAAAATCAGACAAAAAAAACCGTCTGCTCAAGGCATGAAGATTTCAGGATTAACATCATGTCAAGCTTCATGCTGGCAAGATAAATGTTTTGGAAGCCTTTGTAGGTGAGAGGTAAAAGTTCAGAACCTTTCCAACTTTTGTGTTTGTGTATTTACAATGTAAAGTGAAAACAAGATGCGAGAGAAACTTGGACCAAGATCAAGAAATCAAAATGTTTTAAACTGCCACCATATTGAGGAAATAAACAAAGTATGGATGAATGAAAGGTGATGAAAGTGGTGACCTGTGGAAGGAGACTTTACAGTGGGCTTATTGTTCTTTTACTTATCTGGAAAAACAGAAGGAATGTAGAGAAAGCATAATTGAGTTCGATTGGATTGGCTGTAAGATGAGAATGTGATAAACTAACCCCAATAAAGCCCAAACAGCTTCGAGCATGTCTTTTCAGACTCTTAAATAAACAATGAAAAGCAAATAATGTGCAGAACATCTCCCCATGTGGTGTCAATCAATCACGTTTGCTGTCATCTTGTAATGTTTCTTATTTATTTTTATATTGTAGATAATAGAAAAGGCACGATGAAGCATGCTCATTGTCCTGGTTTTATAGTTGAAGAGCAGGCGAGCTGCATTCCTGAATCATACTGCCTCAGACAAATATGATGCTACAGGGTGAGGATAAAGGACAAAACAACAGGGGGAAATTAATGAGGAGGGCAGACAAACGTCATATATGAAGAAACCGAAGCAGCAGAAACAACAAAGCGTCAAGCATCTCTTCCCACTGACATTCAGAAACTTCCAGTATAATAATAAAAGGGTAATGAAGGGAACTGGAGAATGAATGCAGTGGTGAAGAAATCTTTGACAACCCAAAACTGCCTGCTTGGATGTTCATTCATTGTTTTTGTAATTCATTGTGACAGTGTAATTGGCTGGAGAAGGGCTGTGAGGAGCAGCTGATTTGCTTTTGTTTGTAATAAAACCAGTAAGGGAACGCCCTGAAAGCTTTGCCTTTGACATTACTGAGTTTTAATCAAACAATATTAAACCACCATTTTGTCCATGGTGATGTAACAGAAGTAAGTAACAGTTTTTTTTTTTGGTCTCTAGAGCACTGTTTGGACACGATGAAAGAATTCAGGAAGGTCAAATAGAATAAAGTGCCATCAGCATTGGCAAATGCCTAACTATGTACTAAAAGCAGGACAAGGCAAAATTGATCACACCACATCCCTGGCTCTACTTTCCCACAAGTACCTTGAGCACTGTGTTGAAGGGACCTGCACTGAGCTGGTGGAAGGCAGAGAGAATCAAAATCCATAATTGGAGGACGTTCAACAAGGCCTTTATGTCAGCTTTCATTTCAGATGACTACCTGGCAGAAGTTAAAACAAGCCGGGTCAGAAGTTGAGTGATTTTGCCTCTGCTTACCGTGCCCTCTGCTTTTAATAAAAGGCAGACATCACTTAGTTGCTGAGCTGCATCCTAAACAACATCAACCACAAGGTTGCAGGATGCCTAGGAGGGACAGTTACTACTGTTGAACAACTTGTCGAAAAAACTGTATAAGATCTAAGGACAGCTGGGTGGTGCTGGGGTTTGGGAAGCTGGGGATGTGCTGGGATTTGACCTCATGTCCTTTTGATTAGAAATCCAGCATCTTAACCATTGTGTCACTTTCCACCAATTGTTATCCCACTAATCATACAGTCTGAGTAACAGTGAAATCTGTTTGAGAATTTGAACACAAGTCTGAACACCTCAACACCAAATCCATGTTAGACGCCAGCATGTCTTGGCTGTTCAGGAATCTTTGCAGTGAAGGGCATTTGAGAACATATTATATTAAGTAAACATACTCATCCCTGTTCATATGCACTTTTAACGGATTAACATTGAAATAGACATTTCCACTTTCACTTCCACCTGCTGGTGTGGTCTGTTTATTTAAAAGTCAACCACAGAGCATGTTATAAGCTTTACCTTTTAGAACATACGTTACAAAATACTAAATATGTGATTTATGAGAGTACAAGTGGAAGACGGCATTCACCACCTCTGGACACTCTAAGTACTGCATGATGCTGTTTGGGTTTCCTTTTGGATCATAGTTTTTTAAGAATCTGGTTAATTATGTACTGCCAAAGATATTGGGAAAGTACATCGTATCCGACACAGAAAATATTCTGAGCCTGACGAAGACACCAAATCCAGAATGTGTCTCAACTCCTGGCTAGTCCCTGTTAAGGAGTTCAGTTGTTTTTCAAGCTTTGGCAATTTATAGCAATGCTTTATTATGAACCCTGATCAAAACATGTACTAGAATGATGTTGAAATCTCATCAGGTATGCTGGATTCTGTCCTTATCCACCGGATCCAACAACACCTACAGTACAGTTCCCACTTATAAACTAATAGCACTTTTGGAGAGCTTTGTAGAAGCTCTGGGACAATGTTCATCGACAGGGGGGTTGAGGAGTAGAGAATCCCAACTTCTCCTGCTACAGTAACTACACTAAGACCATAAGATATTAGTCACACCTAGCCATAGACCTCATGTCTGATCTTCACGTTATCATAGGACAAAACTCTTATCTTGGTTGCCCTACACTGCTCTAACACCAGCATGTCTAATTTTCAGACCATATTGCATCCTGTGAACAATGTGAGGAAAACCGCCTGCACTCATCCTGAAAAAATCTGCTTGACTATGCACAAACATATCTCGAAGTAGTGCTTCATTCCAACCACTATGTTTCATAGTTACTACTATGCTTCCAGAGGTGCATGATGATTAGTATCAAGCCCCTGCTGCTCCATTAAATTGACTCATTGCAGTTTGCATATCATTCAAACCACTTTACAGACAGCACAGTTTCCACTACCCTCCATCTGCCAAAAAAGACACGTATGTAATAATGCTGTTCACAGACTTGACCTCAGAAATTCAACACCATCATTTCTCAGCACCAGATTGGGACGCTGAGCCTGTTAGGCATGAGAACCTCCATCTGCATATAGATCCTGGACTTCTTGACTGGAAGACAATCCTGATTGAGAAAAGTGTGTAAGTTGGGTAAGAGCCACATGGAGATTGGTGGAATCTGCAGAGCGTTTAGTAAGTTATACTACAGCGAGTTCAGTGAGAGAAGATCAGTCATGAGGTCCAGGTGTAACCACGCTGTTTAATTTAACTGGGTACAGTTCCAGGTGTATATGGTTGAAATTAACCTCAAAACACTCAAGCAGACTTGAAAGAATAAGAATAATCTTCTCTTGGCTTTGCGATTTAGATTTTTAATGCTCAAGTTTGGCAGAGACACCATTGTCATTGTTTTGTAGAAAATTGCAACAGATGTTTAGTTGTTTCAAAAGAGCAACTTTTTTTCCCAATCACATCTTCTTTCTTTAAAGCTCTTTTGTGGGAGCAGTCTATTGTGTTTTCAACATCATCATAACATCAAGTCTTTGGCTGCTGCACTGCTTTTTTTTCCGAACACATTTTCTTTTCCTTTATATACACTATATCCTGCATGTGAAGCCCTAAAATGAGCTGATACCCTATTCAGGATGTCTCCCCACCTCATACCCATTGTTTATTGAATAGACTCTGGATTCACTTCCACTTTGACTAGGATAAAGTAGTGGCTGAAGATAATTGAATATAATGTACAATCGCCTCAGGGTCCTTAACCACATTATCAAAGAAATTGGAAAATCCCTACCATTTATATCATTAGTTTTGGTTTCACATAAGATGTTCATCACTTTCCTGCTATTATTGTACTTTTATATTATTTTTTACTCAGATCTACCAAGCTGCCACTGGTGAGCCCATGAGCAATGCCCTTAACCCTTAACTGCTCAGTTCTATAAATGGGATAATTGTAAGTTTCTCTGGATAAGAGCTTCTGCAAAATACCATAAATGTAAAAGTAAATATTTGCTGTTCTCTCAGTAGCTGGTGCTGAACAGAGCCGCATGAAAACAAGCATACGTTTACTGCTTACCATTTAAATCAACTCTGGTTCATGTTGACATGATACAAGACATCGAAGTGAACGCAAAATTTAAAGCAAAAATCATTGGCTTATTTATGGAGATACAATCAGAAATGATCAAAATAAGAGATTAAATTGTTCAAGCTATGAAAAATATTAAACAATTGGTTTTGCTTTATATTCCAGACAATAAGTGTTTATTCTAAAGTTCAATCTGTTCAAAAATAAACATCTCGAGTATGGAGATATCACGTGTTGATTTCTCTCCAGCTCGCTGTGTGGACTGAACTCTGCTGTTCAACTAATCAACTTCAATTCAGCTCAACTTTTATTGACTTGAACTGAGGATTGTGATGCAGAGAAATATGGAAAGAAAAATGTATTTCCGAAAATATATGACCTATTCAACTCTTAAATTAATTATTTAAATATGTGGGTTTTTTATGTGGTGAGATTATTAATAATTTGTGTTATTGAATTTTTGACTTGAAACGATCAAAGGCCAGTAAAAGCTTCATTAAATATTTAATACACTTATCATAAAACAAATAAAGACATAACGTCATCACCCCGAGAATTCCTTAAAAGCCACGGGTGGTCCCCAAACCCCACTCTGAGAGCCACTGCGCAATTATTCCAAAACTACAACAAAACAATAATAAATAATAAATACTAGCTGTGAAATCAAACACCCCACTATACCAAACCACTGATACACGACGCGCAGGGTTTATGCGCCCGGAATCCGGAGTGCGCGGAACCGAACCCTTTCTTTTTGCGCATTCTGGTTCCCCTCGAGCTCAATGGTCAGCTGTCTCTGTCCGTTACCTGCCAATGTTGGAGCACGTGAGGGAATCGGCGGCGACGGCGAAGTTCGTGAACCCCGAGTCCCCGCACTTGTTCATCTGCACGAGCAGCAGCGCGCACACGCAGACCAGTGCCGCCGCGCACCCGAGCGCCACGCACACGACGCACGCGAGTCTAGTCTTCGTCCTCTTCGCCATCACGAGCTGCAGTAAGAGTGGAGACGACCGAAATGTGGGAGTCGTTGAGAGGGAAAGAGAGAAGGAGAGAGAGAGAGAGAGAGAGAGAGAGAGAGGTATAAGCCTCTCCCCTCCTCACCAGATTAGCGCATGGAGCAAACTATTGATGGTGCGCGAGACTGCGCTGCAAAATTGGTACTCTCGGATAATTGGCATTAAAATCTCGAGGAAAAGCACGCGCGGAATTAGCATTTACATGCAACCAGATCAATAGTTTACTTCTGGTAAAATGCAAAAGGAAACATTGGCCCTAATCTACAGGTTATAAGAGGATCATAATGCGTCACAGCCTAATCTTGTTTAAAAGACTAACTCTGTAGATGAAGATCATTACACTGTTGTAGACCATGAGGTGTGTTATGGGTAAATAAAATATTATATCATCATGCTTACAGATTTTTTCAGTGATCTGTTTCACCTGAAAAGACTTGCAAAGTGTGTTTGAGTTCCATAAGACGTGCACTGATTGTGTAGGGTAGTGAATAGTGAATATATTCATATCATGTTGAATGAATGAGTGAATAAAAAGTTGTGCATGAAAATCACAGACATTTTGCTTGCAGGGTTTTATTGCATTAATTCATTTTACTTCAGTGGTGGGAAGTAATGAACTACAAATACTTCATTATTGTACTGAAGTCGATTTTTGATATATTTTATATCAGTTTTCATGCAAACCAGCCTCGTTTAGTTTTAATCTATTTGGTGACATCATCAATGCTGGATACATTCATTAGGTAACAATTTTAAAGGATTTTGTAATAATATATTAATATGGTTCAGCTACCAGCATGACACTACAACAGGCTGCTAATTTTTACTTAAGTACATGTCAATACCCAAACTTCTTTACTTCAGTACTCAGAACTTTAACTTCCACCAGAGTCTTTTTAAAGTATCTGTACGTCCGATTGAGTGAAGGATGTGTTTACTTTTGCCATCTCTGTTTTACTTCATCAGCTGAAAGCATGAACAAGTGTTGATTAGAATCAGATAAAACAACTAAGAAACAAATGTTGCTGAAAAGAAGTGGAGTTTACGTGGTGACATTCCCATAAGCTGTTTAAAACAGGTAGCTACTGTAGACCCACAACATGCCCACAGACCACTCAGTGCTTGGATGTGGGTTACGGTTGGTACCATTCCCACAGTAAACCCACACATTTCAACAGACAGACATGTTTGCTGGGTCTCCCTGTGTCTCTATGGTTATCTTCTGCTTTCCCTAGTTTCTTTTCTGTTTCCAGAAACATGCCAGTACATCGATTAGGTGTAAGCAAGTTCATTAAAGGTGTGTGTGTGTGTGTGTGTTTGTGTGTGCAGAATGTATTCCCACCTCAATTTCAGTTTTCCCAAGACAAGCTCCGGATCCTCCACAGTCCTGATCAGGATTAGGCGAAATCCTTCCTATAAATTGATACAGCAGGTGTTTTCTTCCCCTAATATTCCCTGGAACTTGATTCCATCTTGTCCGTGTTTCATCATATGAGCAATGAAGTCATTTTGTATGCTATCACATCAATCAGAAACGTTTTTTTTACCAGCATTTTCTATTTATCTGTAACTGAGATTCATTATGATAAGAAGTTCCTTCATATCGCACACATCAAACAGCAAAGCGGTGAATCAGGTTAGTGTATAATCTCTTTCTCTCACTTTCTTTCTCACTCAGAATCACTCTTACCAGTATTCTCTCAACAGTCTGTTTTCGTTTCGGGTTTTTTTTCTCTTCTACACAGAGCCAGGAAGTTAGAAACAGACTTTCTGTGCCTTTCTTTGTCTTACTGTCGGAGATTTTCGCACCGAGCACTGCAAGCTGGAGGTGAGCTGAGTGCATAGCAGCCTGTTGGTGTTGTGTTGGCGTGTGTTAGGTTTACTTTGGAACATGCGTTTTTATTTCGGTTTACTTTCGTAATTAAAAAAATTGAGCCAACCATTTGCTTGTTAAATTTTGTTCGGTGTGTATATACTATATACTGTGTAAACCTTTTGTGACTAAAGCTGACTCTGAGAAATGCACAAGAATTCCAATGTTCTTCCAATGTCCAATGTTCTTCATTGACAATATACAGGAAAACTTGCAATACCACAATTATCGATCCTCTTCCATTGCGTTTGTGTTCTTGAATATCCGAGTTATTGTTGGTTGTAGAGTTTGACTGCCTCATTGTTTGCTTTTGTCAGTTCCATTTGTTTCTTGTGCGCCCATTAGCTAATATTATTAGCCAACCGGAGATGTTCTCTTTCTTGCCGACGAGCTCTGCTACAGAATCGACACGCAGAACCATGTAGTTGAGCTAAAGTAGAAATACAGTCAGTAAAATGTTACTGCAGTTAAAGTAAAAGTGCTTCTTTTAAACTTAAAGTTTCTTCATCATTTATTCCTCTCTAAATGTTCTGCTGGATGTTGAACTGATGCTGAACTGTATGTTGGTGATCAGTAGATACACCAAGCGCTGATCAGAACACGTGTAAAACAGAGCGTGTGCTCGATCCTGATTGGAGACTCGCTGCGTGTTTCACCACGTTTTTACCCTCGTAAATAAAAACTATACTATAATAAAGTATAATATTTGACTCTGAAATGTAGTTACAGTAAAAATCTCCCCAAATTAAAGAATTTCAGTAAAGTACAGATACAGAAAGAAGCTACTTAAATACAGTAACGAATTACATTGACTTCATTACTGTCATCACTGGGAAACAGAAAAAGCCACATCCGACACGCCCAATGGACGAATGTCGACCTGTGAGTCTGTATTTGATTTGCCTCCTGCCCCTGTTTCAGTCCTTTAGTTGGACTCTGGTGGTCCTGTTGTTCCCTGACCACCTAAGATTTGCTATTTTGGACCAAATGACTGTTAAGTCTTCTGGTTAGTGTAGCGAAACCCTGATTATTGATCTGGTTTAGTTTTAGTTTAGAATTACAGAAGTGTGTAAATACCTGGGAATGTCCAGAAGTACCGGTTCCAGACAGAGCTTTTCAGAAATCTTCTAACTGAAATTTTATTTGTATATAAGATACGTTAATAGTATCTGTTCGACTTGTTTGATCTGTTCGAGCTATTTTATGAGTTGCTCAGTAGCTCCTGGTTCCATAATCTCATCTGACTATAAAAAGATCATCAGTCATAATCACACACTCCAGTGCTCATGTTAGTTCTCACTCTCCAGTGTTCTGTAGTGTTTAAAGACTATAATCACACTCTTGATGTCACCTAAATGAGGATGAGGTTCTGCTTTTGAGTCTGGTTCCTCTCAAGGTTTCTTCCCCATAACATTTAATTCTTAAATTCTTTAAAGCTGCTTTGAGACAAAGTGCAATAGAAATAAACTTGACTTGAGTGGACAATGCAAATATATAATAATAAAGATAATCTTTCAGTACCAGGAGCAAAAACCACAGAGAGATAAAGAGATACATATTTTAATTTGCTATACAAAGTGAAGAATAAGATAACTATATGCTTAAGATGAATGAAATATTAAACAGTGGATGTAAGGAAGTTGAAATACTGTAGACTTTATTGTAGATAGAGGCATGTTCTCACAGTGAGGAGCACTGAGGCATGTTCTCACAGTGAGGAGCACTGATGCTTGATGATGGTAACTTTTTGTTTCCTTTATGTTTTCAATGTGTCCATGAGCTTTTTTTTACTGTGAGTCTGATTTCCTCCCATTCCCCAAAAACACACTGATGTATTTATTTAACTTGCACCCAAATATGTGTGTGTGTGTGTGTGTGTGGGTGTGTGGGTGTGTGGGTGTGTGGGTGTGTGTGTTTGTCCAGAGCTGGACTCATTTTTCAGAATGAGTTCAGATTTGTTGCAACTATAAACAGGATAAAGAGCTTACTGCAGAAAAGTACAAAATAAAGAAATGTGTAATAAAGTGTAAGTCCGTGTTTTTGTGACGGTTTAATAAAAACTCCTTAGGAATTGGATTAAATCTTTCATACATGCACTACATAATGCCTGAACAAGCAAAGACTTGCATACGGGTTTACAATAAAATTCAGGGTAAATCAGAATATAAAACAAATAATAAAAACACATGCTAACAATGCAGTACTGAAATACACATCTGGGGTTAAAAACAGCTTACAGATGTTTCAAAGTAAACCAATCAATTACACGGAGTGTTTCAGCGAGTTTCTCTCTTACTGTTTCAGTGTATCATACAGGATGGGAAAACAGTTGAGCAAGATCAGAAAAAATAGTGACACACACACACACACACACACACACACACACACACACACACACTCTCTCGCTCTCTCTCTCTCTCTCTCTTTCTGTAGTAAAAACCGTGGAATCAAAAGGTTTGTGTTCAAAATGAAAGTGTTTTAATAAAAGACACATGCTTTCACAAGGTTTCACACTGTTTCATCAAGTCAGAACAAAATAATTGTAAAGATGAATAGGAATGAATGGAACAGAACTGTCACGTAAATAAATACAACTATTTATACGTCTAGGTACTTCGACAGGTAACTTTTGTCTGTCTGTCTGTCTGTCTGTCTGTCTGTCTGTCTGTCTGTCTGTCTATCTATATCTATCTATCTATCTATCTATCTATCTATCTATCTATCTATCTATCTATCTCTATCTGTCTGTCTGTCTGTCTGTCTGTCTGTCTGTCTGTCTATCTATCTATCTATCTATCTATCTATCTATCTATCTATCTATCTATCTATCTATCTATCTCTATCTGTCTGTCTGTCTGTCTGTCTGTCTGTCTGTCTGTCTATCTATCTATCTATCTATCTATCTATCTATCTATCTCTGTCTGTCTGTCTGTCTGTCTGTCTGTCTGTCTGTCTATCTATCTATCTATCTATCTATCTATCTATCTATCTATCTATCTATCTATCTATCTATCTATCTCTGTCTGTCTGTCTGTCTGTCTGTCTGTCTGTCATCTATCTATCTATCTATCTATCTATCTATCTATCTATCTATCTATCTATCTATCTATCTATCTATCTATCTATCTATCTATGTCTGTCTGTCTGTCTATCTATCTTTATTGATCCCATAGGGAAATTGTTTGGTTGCAGTTGCTCACTGTAAAAGATCAAAGTAAAGATTAAAGACTGCAATAACAGTTATTGCTCACGTAACTAATTATTATGGCACTGAGATTATTGCACAAAATTGCTCAATATATAAAAAATATATGTGTGACATTAAATCTTATAAATATATTATAACTATATTCAAAATGACTCACATATATCTCATTCATACATCTGAGCAGTGAAGGGCCTTGCTTAGGGGCCCACCAGTGATAAATTAGTGGTGGTGGGATTTGAACTTATAACTTTCTGATCAGAAGTGTAACATCTTAGATACTGAGATCCCCCTTCCCTCCGCGCGGTCATAAATTTAAAACTTGAAGTATGTTTTATTAAATGTTAAGTTATATACTCCATAATAGGGCTTAAATATCCATTTGAAAGTTGCCCGTAACTTCTAGAGAAAGTTTATTCCACCACCTCAGTGCCAGAACAGAAAAGAGCCGTAATCCCTGCCTTTATTGTACCTGAAAGTTGGTGGGTCGTATCAAACAGTGGTAGAGGCTTGGGGGCAACGTGGTGCAGTGCAGGGTGTAATCAGTGCTTGGATGAAGCTGAGCGCTGGTCCAGGTTTTGACTTTGTAGGCAATCATTAGTGTTTTAAATCTGATCCAAGCAGCTACAGGAAGCGAGTGGAGGGAGCAACTTGGCTGCATTCTGCTGCTTTCTGGATCAATTTCAGGCTTTGGAATGTTCGTGAGACAAACCTGCCTGGAACAAGCTGCTTTACTCCAGTCTCAAAACGACCACGGGCTAATCGAGCACCTTAGTGGCCTGTGTGGATGATTTTCTTTACAGTCTTTCTGATGTTGTAATGAAGAAACTGTCACGAGCACTACATCTAATCTGATTAGCTGCTATTCTTGATCTCCAAGACATGATGAGATGCAGGCATAAATATCTGATCTGTGTGTCTAGTTCCAGGCCAAAAGAGCTTTTATTCTCTGACACTTGATGATGCTCCATTTCTTCTCACATCTCCTCCTTTAGAATTTGACCACATCTGCAGCACCTTCTCATATCTGAATGATAAAGCTGTCATTACGCTAAATCTTCCAACAAGCAGCGGGTAGCTGTTGCAGTCACACTGATCTACACAATAACGTGTCTGGATGATGATGATGATGATGACAGCAGTAGATAATTGCAGCCTCTGAAATCTCTTCTTTCACCAGTTCACTGACTCAACACTGGTGTTTGGCATGGCATCCTTAAAAAAACAAAAACAAAAGTCATGTCAGAAAAAAGGTCAGCAATTACAAAGACATGTTTGTGCAAAACAGAAGCATCATCACATAACTAACGCATAGGCAACATACACGTGTTTATTAAATATATAGCTGTAATCAGGGCTGTTTCCTGGGAGGCGAGGGGGTGAGGGAGGGCTGGGCTGGTTGTGCTCTAGGTGACTTCCTAGTTTGCCCATGCCTATAAACGGTACTGGCTGTAATATAGCAGAGGTAGAAAGTAACGAATTGCATTCATTTGCGTTACTGTAACCGAGTAGTGGGTTTTCTTGCACAAACTTGCACTGATTGGTCGATGGGTGGAGAACAAACACGCTAAACTCAAAAGAAAGAAAGATGGAGACGGACAAGACAGACACCAGCGTAATTCTTAATAAAAACAAACCCCTGGACGTATTTAAGCTTTATTATGCAGTGTGAGATGTGCAACTGAACTGGCAGCTTATAAAACCTCAACATCAAACCTGCACATGCATGTAGACGTCTATAATACTTATATCTTTAATACTTATATGTTATATTATAATCGTTTTAGTTTGGGTTCGATCTCCGGTCAGGGAACCAACCCCAGCCACTCTCAGTGCCGGTCCCAAGCCTGGATAAATAGGGAGGGTTGCGTTAGGAAGGGCATCCAGCGTAAAAACGTGCCAAATCAATCATGCAGATGATCCGCTGTGGCGCCCCCTAATGGGGGAAGCCGAAAGAAAGTTTATTGTTGTACTGTTTTGTTTCATCACTGCAGGACGTTGGTAATGCTGGTTAGCACCAGGGAATTTGTGAATTCTTTTATTATTATAAATGACATTATAACTGGAAATATAGTTTTACTGTAAAAGTACATAACATTAGACTGAAATTGTGGACTGTAGTGGGGTTTTTTTTTCGTTATTGCACTTTAACATTAGAATCCCCCACCCCCCCCCACCCCCACTGTTACAAACAGTAACTCGTTAATTTTGTTTTCCACTTTTCTTGTAATTAAGCACATTTTCTTTGAAGTAATGGTACTTTTACCTGAGTAGAATCTTTTATATTACATTTAAATGCTAAATGAATTTGGAAATTCCTTTGCGCAAGTCACTTAATAAAGCCAGACACCTCTTTTTCAGCAACTTGACCTGAATAGCAACAGTAACCAAGCAGCAAAGCATGACTTCATCAGTTAGTGGTCTCAGTTGTTTAGACACATTTCAGAAAGAAAAAGTTGCAAATTGGTTTACGGTATGTAAAAAAAAAAATGGGGAAAATGAAATGCTGGATTTGGAAACGTTTACACAAACACAATCATTACTGTGATAATAAAATGTAAATGCCAAAAACATTTATCAAATTTAACATGATATAAAACCCTGTGAAGTATTTGAGAATGTTCTGTGCCTTTACACCCCCCCCTTCTCTCTCTCCCTCTCTCTCTCTCCCTCTCTCCTCTCTCTCTCTCTCCCTCTCTCCCTCTCTCTCTCTCTCTCACTCTCTCTCTCTCTCTCTCCCTCTCTCTCTCTCTCTCTCTCTCTCCCATTCTCTCTCCCTCTCTCTCTCTCTCTCTCCCATTCTCTCTCCCCTTCTCTCTCTCTCCCTCTCTCTCCCTCTCTCTCCCTCTCTCTCTCTCTCTCTCTCTCTCTCTCTCTCTCTCTCCCTCTCTCTCTCTCCTCTCTCTCCCATTCTCTTTCTCTCCCTCTCTCTCTCTCTCTCTCTCTCTCTCTCTGTTCTGTTACTTCTTGGAAAGGGTCATAGCTCTATATCTCAGTGGGGGCCGAATGTCCCGACAAAGATAGGAATATCTGAACTTGTGAGGACCCAATGTCTGCTTCTCAGGTCTGGAAACACTACCTTTTTGTTTGCTTGTAAAATAAAACTAATCTTTTGTTTAAAATAAAAAAAAAAATAAAAAAAAAGTTTTTTTTTCTTTTACTTATATTTTAGTTACAGGCTGCATTATGAATTATGTATGTCAAAGGTCCTCACAAGTGTGTTTATGTGTGTGTGTGTGTGTGTGTGTGTGTGTGTGTGTGTGTGTGGGTGTGTGTGGGTGTGTGTGGGTGTGGGTGTGGGTGTCAGAGTTACTGTGCAAAAAGGCCTAACATGCAGTTTCAAACCTACACACAACTAAAGCAGTTGAGAAAATAATCAGTGAGCACAAAGAATGACTGTGATTTAGTTATTAAAGTGAACGAAACACACAGTTTCAGTCAAATTCATGTTAAGTGCCTATAGAGTGATATTGCATCCTTTATTTATCAGAAGAGTCTTTAGTTTGATCAGATTTATAAAAGAAAAATCCAGCTTTTCGCTTTTCTAAGAAAATAGCTGAGCCCCCGTGGGCGTGGCATGGGCGGAGCTAAAGAGTCACAAGCACCCTTGGGTTTTTTCGATCCTCTACGAGCTGTGACATCACTATGAATAAAACAGGAACAAAAACTTTATAGCTGAACTCTGGCTAACAATCCAATCCAGCTGCACATATCTGCTCCCGAATCGGATCCTGAGTCTGAAATCGAACATCAAGAACAACAGCAGGACGTGTCTTTATAGTCAGTTCTGAAGGAGGTTCTCTTTCCCTTATATTTGAAAACACACTTCTTTGGAGACTTTCGTCTTGAGCGAGTCTTGTGCAGTGCTGCAGCGACTTCTATAATCAAATAAAGCATGGTGGTGGGTGTGGCTCTTGCTCTCGCTCTGGTTGCCATGTACGGGAGAAATGCCCATACAAGGAATTATGCTCTTCATGACAACATAAAGAGCTATACTCGACCAAAACTTTCCGAAACTTATACAAACAAAAACCTTCATGTTTTTGTAAAGTGGGAGGAAATGAACATGCCTGAGCTCTGGATGTTGAGAATTAAAACCCTTTTAAAAGGCACGTTGAGACAGAGCTGAGACACGCTGACTCGGCGGTTTGAACATGGTCCAGTGAATCATTACATCTCTCTGTTCATCTTTAGAATAATAAAAGAACAAAACTGGGATATTAAATCTGTATAGACCCAGCTGACCAAAAAGAACAAACACAGCATGTGCACACACACACACTCGTGCACACACACAATCACAGGATGTGTGCTTACACACACACACACACACACACACACACACACACACACACACACACACACAGGCAGGGAGTTAATATTGCAGAGATTATTAAACATCAGGTCATTGAGAGAGAGAGAGAGAGAGAGAGAGAGAGAGAGAGAGAGAGAGAGAGTATACTAAATACCACCAGTAGAGGTCACTGTTGTGTTGTCTTTTCAACACACTACTGATGATTATAAACTAGGGACGCGTATCTCCATATGAAGAATCTACTGATGTGATACGATACGATATCGATTCAACTTTCAGAAAGTTTCAAGAGTGTGTGAGGGGCATTAATTGTTCTATAGATTAAATCAAATCCCATGTGCTGTTAGATTATACACATCACACTGCTGAATGTAGCATTAATACTGTACACCATATCATTTCTTGTTAGAAGCTTGTGTGGGCATGTGGCAAAAAAAAAGCCAAATGGAAAATCCAATTTCACAGCAGAAGTGATGTTCAGGTGCAGCACACACACTTCCCATTATATCATTCACTTCTGTGCTTTAATTCTTGTGCAAATATCTGTACAGAAGACCACATTTTACAACTACAACTGCAGGCGATCACGTCAACTTTGATCATTTAATTTGCTCCTGTGAAATGTGAAGGTCACCAGAGTGTTGTAGCTACTGTAGAAATAAAGACTACAGAGTGCAAGTCAGTGTTTCAGTTATAGAGACACACTGCACAATACAGCAAACATGTTCCATTTTTTATAGAATGTTTTTAACATCTGACAAAAGAAATGGCTTTAGCCACAAATTACAACTGAAAAAGCATTTCAGGAAGCATTTGGAGCAGGTGAGCAGCAAAGGCAACAGCAATCCAAAGCCAAAAACAATAACGTGCAGACACAAGTTCTGGGAAATGTAATAGATAAAGATCTGAAACTCATCTGGTCTTTTTAATCTTTCAATCTGCCCCGTGTCCACTGTATCCCAGCTTCCATGATTAGCATTTAGCAAAGTGGTATCAAAATCATTTGAGACACGCCAACAGATGGCAGCACAAGGCTGCATGCACAGTCACAGGGAGCACCGACCTCCATAATTCAGTGTGCCATAAGACATCATCCTGTGTACATCGAGAACTGGTGCTATTCTGACCTCGTGCGCACCCTGTCACCGAGCTCTCTACAGTCGTGAGTTTCTCACCGGAGGCAACACCATCTCACTTCCACACCCATCATACGCGCGATATGTGCTTGACACGTTTCCAGAAGACTTCCAGGACACATTTGAGAAGTGGCAGGAACACAGGGATCTCTGTATTACTGTGCAAGGAGACTATTTTGAAGGTGATAGTGTGCAAATGTAAACAGAGCGAGTCTCCAAACTTTTTGACGCCACCTCGTACATAGACACAGTATTTACTGTACATGTCCTTTTCAGTAAAATAATGCCTCCACATTGTTTTATTCAGTGTGTGATGTCCTCTTTTAAACAGGAAGCTGTAAGGAGATGCTGAAAACATTCACTGCAAGTGAAAAGTTGCTGCTGGGTGAAGATGAGTGTCAAATTCTCTGTTGTTTGCTCTAATTTACTATGAATCTGAGCAACTAACACCGTATTCAATTATTGATTTGGGAAATGCATCAGATTTACATTGCTGAAGTGTAATCGCGTCTGGAAACGTAATTAGGAATGCTGACACACTAAACACACACACATGCACACAAACATACATGACTACTGTATGAACACATCAAATACAATCGATTTAATGCACATATACACCAGATATGCACACATACCTCACACTGTCACCCTGTCTAAAGACGTCTTCTACGTGATGGAGCGTGTGTTACACATACTCAACATGTCCGTGTTTGTTCTTATTCGCTCTTCTTTCATCCATCACCATGTAATCATTTGATCCTGGTCAGGATTGCAGTGTTTTATCCCACTTTATCCCTCCTGCTTTATTTTTTGTAAATGAGAGCTCTGCATGTGAACTTTTACATGTTCAGGCAGAAGATACTGAACATCCTGGACTGAGTGGTGGTGAATCCAAGAGGCACTGAAAGTGGAAAACAGAAACAATTAATTAATAAATGAATTAATGAATGACATGAGGAAGGTGAAACACACACACACACACACACACACACACACACACACACACACACACACACACACATATATATATATATATATATATATATATATATATATATATATATATACACAGTAACCAGATCTTTGTGAAACATGGAGCATTGCTTGCTATGAAGATTTCAGTTCGTGCCATTAAAATGACTGTAGTACTTCAAAAGTTTAACATTTGTTCAGGTCAAATAACATACACACATATTTACACACTCGTGCACACATTTAGACTTTAGAAATCCACCGAAGAACCAGTGGAAACGGTAAAAATATATACAGAAATAGAAAAAAACAAAAAAAGCTTTAAAGTCAAGTATGTTTGCACTTACAAGGAATTCTTTTGGTGACAGGAGCTTCCAGTTGCAAATTTTTATAAAATATGAATCAAATAAAAAATAAAATAAGATTAAAAACAATGGTATTACACATAAAAAAATATATATATTTCATAATGTTTATTCATCTCTCATTATTTATTTACATCTATTATTTATCATAACCGTGTTACACTGATACCAATGTACTTTTGGTTAGATGCTCACTGAATTTCATTGCTTTGTACTGTAACATGTGCAATAACAATAAAATCTAATCTAATCTACGTAATCTAATCTAATCTAATTCCCCTAACCCAAAATCTAGTTGATGGATTGTACTGGTGCCTAATAGAGCTGCATAAACCATCAACCGTTAACCTCGAGACTTCACAGGGAGAAACAGGGACAAAAAGGATCTAAAATAAAGAAAACCTACAGTATGTGTGTTTAATTATTTTTATTTAGTATATTGGTTTTGTGAAGCTCAGACGCCTGAACTGTACCTCGCTGCTGATTGGTGACTCGCTGTGTGTTTGAGAAGTTTTTTAATCCTCATAAATAAATAAATAAATAAATAAATAAATAAATAAATAAATGTAGTGAAGTTATGGAAATGGAAATACTCCAGTAAAGTACGGATATGTGAAAAGGCTACTTTCGTACAGGAATAAATTACATTCACTTCTTTACTCTCCATCGCTGACCGTATCCTGTGTGTTGTTGTAAGACATCACAAGACGGTTGTAAAACCGCAATACTGATCTTCATTCTCACTGCAGGTCAATGCTTTTTTAAGTGGCTTACAACAGTATCGAATGGCCGACAGTATCTAATTACATGGAATTTAATTTACAGAATGAAATATTAATTGAAAGTGAAACCCCAGGGTGTCCCAGTGTGGGTAATGGTTAGTCAGATAAAGGGATTTCTCTCACTATAATCAGCCATGCAAATAATTCTGTCCCCTCTGTGACTCTCCACCCACTTACTGTACTCTTACATGTCCACCACAGAGAAGCCAGACCCGGGTAATAAAGGCTTCTTCAGCAAAACTCCTGCAGAGATCAGAGTTCCATTTATTCTTACAAAACAATAAGGGTCCATGAGAAAGCTTAGTCGTTGCATTCACCTTCTCCTGGTCAGGATCATGGAGTCAATCCTGGTAAAAGTGAGCACAAGGCAGAAGAACTCACCCTGGATGGTATGTCAGGCCATAACATTGCACCACACACATATAAATATTCATACACACATCAAAACCTGAGCGATTTAATGCAAACGATTATCTGAGTAAAATCTAATATTGCATCCAGAACACTCCAGCTGAAGTTCTGAGCACAATGTGTGACACAGGTGAAGTGTTCATGCTTTGATATTTTAATATTCTATCCAGTGTGCAGTTTGGGACACAACCCTATGAAACCTAGTGTTCCTATAGCAGTGAAAGCTTCTAGTCTAATATTCACGACGGCACTCTGCAGTGGTATTCATGTACAAAAACGGGTGGATGGAAACAAACACACACACACACACTCACACACACACACACACACACACACACACACACACACACACACACACACACACACACACACACACACACTGCTGTCTGTCATGTTTGCCTTTGTTTATTCATGAAGTGTTTTGGTGATTGGGCCTCCACCTTCTGCAAATCAGGTGAAAACAGGGACAGAGTTCAAAAGGTTATTTACCTGCTGAATGATTTACACAGGTGATGAATATTTCATCTTCTTCCAAACAGCAGGGTAATGCAGATGTCAGATGAGCACAAATATTTATACACATGCAAGTAAGTGTAGATGATTTTAAACTGTTTCCGTCGATTCATTCATTTACTGATTACATTTGAACTCATTATCGCTGTTATTATTCAGTTGCAAAAACGACTTAAATAAAAAATATTGGGACACCTGGACTCTTCCAGCCGGATGTTTATGCAGTTCTTCTTCCAGTTATTTGAACATCATGACTCCTCTGCAGTTATATACTAAACATCATGGTTCTTCATCATATTATACACTGAACAGTAATGCTTCCTCATTCAGTGTTTCCTCGTGAGATTTTATGATTTCTCTACTTTCGTCTTAAAGTTTTTTATGTGTGTTTGTTTGGGTTGAGATCTGATGAAAGTGAAAATTTCCAATGACGATTTCTATCAATATAAAGAAATAGAAATGTTAAGGTATGAGTGATCAATCAGAAGAACTTTGTAAAGCTTTATGAGGACCCAAACCATTCCAGTGAAACAAAAACTGGTGTCCACAATTTGACCTAAAAATTCCCACACATCATCCAGCTCTCCAAGAGCAACTCAGAAGCACAGGTTAACGTCCTTCAACCAAGCAAATGATCCACATCTTTATAACTTGCTGATCATGTGGTGAAACAGGACGGTGTAATACACTCTGAGGTATGTCTCCAGCTCTAACTGCCCTCTTCATCATACATGAAATCACTCACTATTGCACAATGCTGCTGTTATCACTATGATGGACACGGAAAACAGATCATGCCCTTTTTTTTATTTATTATTATACAACCCCAGTTCCAAAAAGGTTGCGACAATTTACAAAATATATAAAAACAGAATTCAGTGATTTGCAAATCGTATAAAACCGTATTCTATTCACAATAAAACAAACATATCACATGTTTAAACAGAGAATTTATGACATTTTTATATACCATCAACACAAATGTTGAGACAGGGGCGTGTTTTCCACGTCTTCTGTCCGTGTACATCTGGGAACTGATGAGACCAGTTGCTGAAGTTTTGGGAGAGGAATGTTTTCCAAATGAGTCTGATACCAGATTCCAGCCGCTCAACAATTCTGGGTTTCCTTCGTTGCATTTTTCATTTCATGATGCGGCAAATGTTTTTAAATGGTGAACGGTCTAGACTTCAGCTCGGCCAGTTCATCACCCAGACTCTTCTTCTGAGAAGTCATGCTGTTGTAAGAGATGCAGTATGCAGTTCTCCAAAAAAAGATGTTTTCAGGATGGAAGTATATGTTTCTGTATAAACCTTCAATGGATATTTGCAGCGTTAGAGGATCTCAGGATATATAAAGCATTTCACTGCATGTGAATGTGACAAATAAAATTTTAACTTGAACTTGAACTTTGAACTTGATATGGTTGATGGATCCTTTCGAAATGTACAAGCTTCCCATTCCACAGGCACCAATGCACTCCATACCATCAGAGATGCAGCTTTTTGAACTGAGTGCTGATAACAAGCCAGATGGTCCCTCACCTCTTTAGTCCAGAGGACATGGTGTCTGTAGTTTCCAAAAAAAGTTCTGTGTTTACCATTTTGGCTCACATTAGTGTTCCTGGATCATGTTCAGATGTGAGTTCATGAGATTAGCAAAGCATTGCATTCTGCTTTTATTTACTTCTTTTAGAAAGATTATCTGTAAATGTTCTAAGAGGAGGTTGATGTTTCATGGGGATATTTGGAATGGTAAGTGAATCTCAGTCCAGCATGTTTAGTCTCAGAGAAGCTGAACATCTAAGTTTGCATCTACACACACTCCAGTTCTGAACTATGGTGTAAGTTTTAGAACATAAAAAAATTAAAAAGCTATTTTAATTAGTTTCTTGGAGATGATCTTGGTAGTATTGGAGTCAAATAAGAGAGTTTTAAGGAGGTTATGAACAATAAAACCGAGAACCGTGCAATTCAGACACATGAGCTCGTGTCTATTCAGAGGTGAGAGCTGCAGGAGAGTGAAACACGAGACAGGATTGATGGAAACATTATACTAAGTGCTACAAACTGATGTGTGTGTGTGTGTGTGTGTGTGTGTGTGTGTGTGTGTGTGTGTGTGTGTGTGTGTGTGTGCTGAATTCTCATTCTCTCTCAAACATACACACACACACACACACACACACACACACACACACACACACACACACACACACACACACATATACACACACACACACACATACACTCACACAAAGGACAACTATTTCTCATTTTAATCCACCAAGACCATCAATTATCACATCTCTCTCTCTCTCTCTCTCTCTCTCACTCACACACACACACACACACACACACACACACACACACACACACACACACACTAAGCCTCCAAGGTTGTTGATTATAATGTAAGTGAGTGTGTGACATGTTCAGACATTACAGAATCCTCTCACACACTGGCAGGACCACTGAATAAAAACTACATTCACATCCAACTCTAAACTCAACACCTGCATCTGTCCAGTAATCAAATATAGAACAGTGTTTCATTAAAAAAAAACTTTTTAGATACACTACAGATTGTTTCTTAAGAATAAATTTAACAATTAAAATAAAAAGTAAAGAGTTTATTGGTTTTTGAATAAGCATGTGTATGTTCCTTTTGTTTCTATGCAACAAACTCAGTAATGTAACAGTCTGAAGATTCACTTTGACCAAACAATCTGTAAATGTCCAGATGTTCCTCCTTATTTCCATTGAGAAATCCTCCTTAAGCATGAACAACAGTTTTACACACTTTAACAACCTTTGTGTTTGGAATGTTGGTGTTTGTTGGAGAATATGGTGTTTGTTGGAAAATGTTGGTTTGTTGGAGAATATGGTGTTTGTTGGCGAATGTGGTGTTTGCCGGTATTTGTTGGCAAATGTGGTCTTTGTTAAGGAATGTGGTGTTTGTTGGGGAATGTTGGTGTTTGTTGGGGAATGTTAGCATTTGTTAGTGAATTTTGGTGTTTGTTGGAAATTGTGGTGTTTGTTGGGGAATATGGTTTGTGTTGGGAAATGTTGTGTTTGTTGGAAATTGTGGTGTTTGTTGGGGAATATGGTTTGTGTTGGGAAATGTTGTGTTTGTTGGTGAATGTGGTGTTTGTTGGAGAATTTGGTGTTTGTTAGTGAATGTTGGTGTTTGTTGGCAAATGTGGTGTTTGTTGGTGTTTGTTGGCGAATGTGGTGTTTGTTGGAGAATGTGGTGTTTGTTGAAGAGTGTGGTGTTTGTTAGGAATGTTGTTTTGTTGGTGAATGTGGTGTTTGTTGGATAATGTTGGTGTTTGTTGGCGAATGTGGTGTTTGTTGGGGAATGTTGTGTTTGTTGAAGAATGTGGTGTTTGTTGTGAATGTGGTGTTTGTTATTGGAAATGGTTGTGTTACAGGAAATTGATTAGTAAATGATCTTTAAGAAAATGTGCTGATGTGTAATGAGGGTTATTTGGTGTTAAATATTGAATTGTTGGAGATTAATGCTGATGGATATTAAACATTGGATGGTGTGAACAGTGAATGTAGTGAAGTGATGTGGAAATGGAGAAATGCAGTAATGAAGGATGGAGAAATGCAGTAATGACGTAGAAAAAGCAGATGGAAAAGGACGGAGAGAAAGTGGAACTGAGGCGCAGATGTCAAAGTAAAAACAAACTCCCAAGAGACAAACTCTTACAAACACACACACACACACACACACACACACACACACACACACACACACACACTTATGGTCTTAATTAGATCTGCAGCAGGGTTAAAAAATCAGAAATGTTTGCGTATTTGCATTTCTATAAGAATGTCACATTTGTACCTCTCTCAGCTTTACTGTTTATTGTGCTGCAGACTGCAGTAATATTAACTGAAGGAGGTCATTAAAATGTGCAGTGCGTCCTCTACTCTCTCACGTACGCTTTCTGAACACTCATTTAGCCTTGCGTAGCCTGAATGCTAAAGCAGAATGTTCAACCTTGCAAAAAGAAATATGTTCAACAACATTATAATCATGTCTACTACAGGAAACAAATATAAATGCTTTCAGACTGGACTTCTGCAAACGTATGGGGAACATTTTATAACCGGGTGCAAAAAGAACCAAAAACTTCTTTTTAGTATACATCATAAAGCTGCTTCGGTAAATAACTTCTTAAACAATGTTTCCTGAATGGTTTAATTCACAATTATTGAAAATGCGTGAGGCTGAATTTCTTCTGTATTAGTGTTCGTTCGTTTTCCGCTGATTCATCCATTTTTAGAAATTGTAATTCTGTGTTTTGATTGACGATTGATTGACCAGTCGATCTGATGCCATACACTCGCCTTCATAATTAACATTTAAAATTCATTCTGCCCAATTCATCAATTCAAGATTCAAAATGAATTCAAATTAAGGCTTGACAGATTCTGACAACTGATTTAACCATTTTGCATTAAATGACTCATGTATTAATGAACTGATGGCGAAATGTTTTGGGGGTTAAAACTGTTCAGGTAAAAACCAGTATAATATATTTTGATCAACAAGACACAACAATTGATAATATAGGAAACAACAGACAATTGTACACAATCAATTAAAAGAATGTACCAAAGCATTGCTCTGATGAAGTGCACAAGTGGCGACATGATGCGTCGGTTGGAACAAGTACTTTTAAGAATTTTATATCCGATGTGAAAAACACTCCAAAGCATTAAATAAATGAATAAACATGACAGTTGTTTTCTTCTCTTTATTGTGAACATAAAAATAGAACCTACAGTTTTATAATACACCACAGATGGTAATTCAGGGTACAGGGCGAGTGTAACGTTTATGACCGAAATTGTCTGCGTCACCCTCTATCCTCTGACGTCAGGGTCTCAATTCACTCCCTTGTTCAATATTAGTGAACAGGAGAACGAGTGATGCAGCTACATTGTCAGAATCATTGCTTTATTCCCATCAGCCACTGCACCCTCAAGTGGAAATGGAAATTTTGAATATGTGCTAACTGTGTGTAAGGCACAATACATCTAAATAAAAATATATATGTTGTATATGTTCAACAGTACCCAAGATAATACACAGTGTATAGACAAATAGTATACTGAAATACAGCATAAACTACGATACGCTGTGAATTAACAATTATATACAGTTACAGTATAATTATACAGAAATAACGCTGACTGTACAGATTAAAGCAGAATTGAATGATGATTAAAGTAAAGGCCAGTAAAGCATTAATGAGATTACTGATTGTGTAGTGTTGCTTTTCATGTTCTGGTTTTGTTGTTATTTGGTGTTTTGGTTGCGTTTGTGTTGCTATTTTATATGTGCAGTTCCTGCATCTGCTTCCTGCTGCTTAATTAACCCTAACCCTAACCCTAACCCTAACCCTAACCCTAACACTAACACTAACCCGAACCCCAACCCCAACCCTAACCCTAACCCTAACCCTAACACTAACCCGACCATAATACTAACCCTAACCCTAACCATATAAACCTAACCTTAACACTAACCCTAACCCTAACCCTAACCCTAACCCTATAAACCTAACCCTAACCCTAACCCCAACCCTAACCCCAACCCTAACCCCAACCCTAACACTAAACCTAACCTTAACCCTAACACTAACACTAAACCTATTCCTAACCCTAACCCTAACACTAAACCTATTCCTAACCCTAACCCTAACCCTAACACTAAACCTATTCCTAACCCTAACCTAACCCTAACCCTAACCCTAACACTAACACTAACACTAACACTAACCCACCATAATACTAACCCTAACCCTAACCATATAAACCTAACCTTAACACTAACCCTAACCCTAACACTCAACCCTAACCCTAACCCTAACCCTAACCCTAACACTAACCCTAACCCTAACCCTAACCCTATAAACCTAACCCTAACCCCAACCCTAACCCCAACCCTAACCCCAACCCTAACCCTAACCCTAACCCTAACCCTAATCCTAACCCTAACACTAAACCTATTCCTAACCCTAACCCTAACTAACCCTAACCCTAACCTTAACACTAACACTAACACTAACACTAACCCTAACC